>NC_143048.1:34800000-34887500 GCF_057628025.1 Oncorhynchus mykiss
TTGTGTAGTTTGTCTGTCATTTCTCTTAAGGATGGGATGGCTCATGTCTGCATAGCAGCCAGTGTGGGGACAATGAAGATGAATAAGTCTGAGGTTGTGGCCCAGATAGACCAATAAATAAATAAAGTGTGGTGTGTATTTGTCACTGAGGAACCTGGGATCAGGACTCTCCAATAAAGCTCATGTCAAACACAGAAGTATAATTAATAATTTAATAACACTCCTCTCATAACCTTTAACAGCTGAGGAATGGAAGGAGGAAGAAGGGAGATATGGAGAAGAAGATAAATGAGATATGAATTGATTCAGCCCAGTCATTATGGATAGTGACTTGATGGGACAGGCTTTTATGTCTTAGTATAGTTACCTGTAACACAGTCCTCTTGGTGTATTCAACACTCAGTCACCCTGTCTGAACACATTGACCTCCTATCTAAACGTGCATCCTATCCTAGCCAGGTTGTTTTGATAAACTCATTACAGAAACAGTACTCCGACTGCTGATGAAATCATTCCCATCATAAATTTCCGTGGAGATGTGGTCGGTCTGTCTAAGCCCTCCTGCTGGGAGAGATTTGGGAGATTCCAGAAAGACCTTTAAACATCAATGAGAAATGAGGATGAGGATGAGGGAGAGTAATGGAAATATCACAGGGAGGAAAGACATCCATACCCAGCATAAAGATGTTCCCATCAAAGTGAACGTTTCCCTTTTCCTCTCCTCTCTCTCATCTTTTCTGTTTTTTCCCAGACAGAAGTGTCTTTGAGGCCGTAGTTCTTGCGATAATTAACTTTAGGATAACAGAGAGGACATGCAGGAGGATGTTGTCCCTCCTTTAAAGGAATATTTAGTAAGAGACGCTTTACCTGCTAGAGATGCTTAGATCACCCCTCTGTCTAGGGATCATTTCATTTGACACGTGCTGAATAACGTGAAATGCCTACATAACCAACAACGCAGTTCAAGAAATATATGTATATTGGTATTTATTTCTTTGAACCATTATTTAACTAGGAAAGTCAGTTGAGAAGAACTAATTCTTGTTTTACAATGACTGACTACCCAACTTAAGAAAATATTTACTACAAGCTAAAGTAAAAACTTCAAAAACTAAAAGTAACACAGTAAAATAACAATAACGAAGCTATATGCAGGGGGTCCCGGGACCGAGTCAATTTACAGGGGTACAGGTTAGAAACCTTGGAATATAGAAGTGTGGTGCTGAGTCAATTTACAGGGGTACAGGTTAGTACCTTGGAATATAGAAGTGTGGTGCTGAATCAATTTACAGGGATACAGGTTAGTACCTTGGAATATAGAAGTGTGGTGCTGAGTCAATTTAGAGGGGTACAGGTTAGTACCTTGGAATATAGAAGTGTGGTGCTGAGTCAATTTACAGGGGTACAGGTTAGTACCTTGGAATATAGAAGTGTGGTGCTGAGTCAATTTACAGGGATACAGGTAAGTACCTTGGAATATAGAAGTGTGGTGCTGAGTCAATTTACAGGGATACAGGTTAGTACCTTGGAATATAGAAGTGTGGTGCTGAGTCAATTTACAGGGGTACAGGTTAGTACCTTGGAATATAGAAGTGTGGTGCTGAGTCAATTTACAGGGGTACAGGTTAGTACCTTGGAATATAGAAGTGTGGTGCTGAGTCAATTTACAGGGGTACAGGTTAGTACCTTGGAATATAGAAGTGTGGTGCTGAGTCAATTTACAGGGGTACAGGTTAGTACCTTGGAATATAGAAGTGTGGTGCTGAGTCAATTTGCACGGATACAGGTTAGTACCTTGGAATATAGAAGTGTGGTGCTGAGTCATTTTGCAGGGGTACAGGTTAGTACCTTGGAATATAGAAGTGTGGTGCTGAGTCAATTTACAGGGGTACAGGTTAGTACCTTGGAATATAGAAGTGTGGTGCTGAGTCAATTTGCAGGGGTACAGGTTAGTACCTTGGAATATAGAAGTGTGGTGCTGAGTCAATTTACAGGGGTACAGGTTAGTACCTTGGAATATAGAAGTGTGGTGCTGAGTCAATTTACAGGGGTACAGGTTAGTACCTTGGAATATAGAAGTGTGGTGCTGAGTTATTTTACAGGGGTACTGGTTAGTACCTTGGAATATAGAAGTGTGGTGCTGAGTCATTTTGCAGGGGTACAGGTTAGTACCTTGGAATATAGAAGTGTGGTGCTGAGTCAATTTACAGGGGTACAGGTTAGTACCTTGGAATATAGAAGTGTGGTGCTGAGTCAATTTGCAGGGGTACAGGTTAGTACCTTGGAATATAGAAGTGTGGTGCTGAGTCAATTTACAGGGGTACAGGTTAGTACCTTGGAATATAGAAGTGTGGTGCTGAGTCAATTTACAGGGGTACAGGTTAGTACCTTGGAATATAGAAGTGTGGTGCTGAGTCATTTTGCAGGGGTACAGGTTAGTACCTTGGAATATAGAAGTGTGGTGCTGAGTCAATTTACAGGGGTACAGGTTAGTACCTTGGAATATAGAAGTGTGGTGCTGAGTCAATTTACAGGGGTACAGGTTAGTACCTTGGAATATAGAAGTGTGGTGCTGAGTCATTTTACAGGGGTACTGGTTAGTACCTTGGAATATAGAAGTGTGGTGCTGAGTCAATTTGCACGGATACAGGTTAGTACCTTGGAATATAGAAGTGTGGTGCTGAGTCAATTTACAGGGGTACAGGTTAGTACCTTGGAATATAGAAGTCTTCTTCTTTTTTCTTCTTTCTCATCATGTTGCTCATTAGTCTGTTACCATCGTCACACCCTTTCATTTGGGAGGTCTAGTGCTCTGTCATTACCTGAGAGAGAGAGAGAGAGAGAGAGATAGTAGTTATGCCCCCCTTCTTCTCATACACTTACCCCACCAGACATGCCACCAGCGCTTTTTTCACACCCCCCCAACCCAGACCAAAGTCAAGAAAGCGTACAGTATTACATAGAGACATTAATGCATGGAACTCCCTTCCATGTTATGTTGCTCAGGTGAGCAGCAAACCTGTTTTAAAAAACAGATAAAGCAACACCTCACTGCACAACGCCTCTCCCCTATCTGACCTAGATAGTTTGTGTGAATGTATTGCGATGTAGGCTACGTGTGCCATTTTTAAATGTATGTATTTCTGTCCTTGTATATAAATGTTCTGTATTATGTCATGTTTTGTGTGGACACCAGGTAGAGTAGCTGCTGCTTTTGAAACAGCTAATAAACATCCTAATAAAATACCAAATGCCACAAATACAAATGGCTGCGACACCAATGGAGGGCTTTCTTTCTGTCATCAGCGCCTAGCCATTTTGTTAGTGCTCTCTTTACCTCTAATGCCTCAGCCTATAGAGGGAAACAGACAGGGCTGGTAGCTACTCTAATGCCTCAGCCTATAGAGGGAAACAGACAGGGCTGGTAGCTCCTCTAATGCCTCAGCCTATAGAGGGAAACAGACAGGGCTGGTAGCTCCTCTAATGCCTCAGCCTATAGAGGGAAACAGACAGGGCTGGTAGCTCCTCTAATGCCTCAGCCTATAGAGGGAAACAGACAGGGCTGGTAGCTACTCTAATGCCTCAGCCTATAGAGGGAAACAGACAGGGCTGGTAGCTCCTCTAATGCCTCAGCCTATAGAGGGAAACAGACAGGGCTGGTAGCTCCTCTAATGCCTCAGCCTATAGAGGGAAACAGACAGGGCTGGTAGCTACTCTAATGCCTCAGCCTATAGAGGGAAACAGACAGGGCTGGTAGCTCCTCTAATGCCTCAGCCTATAGAGGGAAACAGACAGGGCTGGGAGCTCCTCTAATGGCTCAGCCTGTAGAGGGAAACATACAGGGCTGGCTCCTCTAATGCCTCAGCCTATAGAGGGAAACAGACAGGGCTGGGAGCTCCTCTAATGCCTCAGCCTATAGAGGGAAACAGACAGGGCTGGGAGCTCCTCTAATGCCTTAGCCTATAGAGGGAAACAGATAGGGCTCCTCTAATGCCTCAGCCTATAGAGGGAAACATACAGGGCTGGTAGGTCCTCTAATGCCTCAGCCTATAGAGGGAAACATACAGGGCTGGCTCCTCTAATGCCTCAGCCTATAGAGGGAAACAGACAGAGCTCCTCTAATGCCTCAGCCTATAGAGGGAAACAGACAGGGCTGGTAGCTCCTCTAATGCCTCAGCCTATAGAGGGAAACAGACAGAGCTCCTCTAATGCCTCAGCCTATAGAGGGAAACATACAGGGCTGGCTCCTCTAATGCCTCAGCCTATAGAGGGAAACAGACAGGGCTGGGAGCTCCTCTAATGCCTCAGCCTATAGAGGGAAACAGACAGGGCTGGGAGCTCCTCTAATGCCTTAGCCTATAGAGGGAAACAGATAGGGCTCCTCTAATGCCTCAGCCTATAGAGGGAAACATACAGGGCTGGTAGGTCCTCTAATGCCTCAGCCTATAGAGGGAAACATACAGGGCTGGCTCCTCTAATGCCTCAGCCTATAGAGGGAAACAGACAGGGCTGGGACCTCCTCTAATGCCTCAGCCTATAGAGGCAAACATACAGGGCTGGGAGCTCCTCTAATGCCTCAGCCTATAGAGGGAAACATACAGGGCTGGGAGCTCCTCTAATGCCTCAGCCTATAGAGGGAAACAGACAGAGCTCCTCTAATGCCTCAGCCTATAGAGGGAAACAGACAGGGCTGGTAGCTCCTCTGATGCCTCAGCCTAAAGAGGGAAACAGACAGGGCTGGGAGCTCCTCTAATGCCTCAGCCTATAGAGGGAAACAGACAGAGCTCCTCTAATGCCTCAGCCTATAGAGGGAAACAGACAGGGCTGGTAGCTCCTCTAATGCCTCAGCCTATAGAGGGAAACAGACAGAGCTCCTCTAATGCCTCAGCCTATAGAGGGAAACAGACAGGGCTGGTAGCTCCTCTGATGCCTCAGCCTAAAGAGGGAAACAGACAGGGCTGGTAGCTCCTCTAATGCCTCAGCCTGTAGAGGGAAACAGACAGGGCTGGGAGCTCCTCTAATGCCTCAGCCTATAGAGGGAAACAGACAGGGCTGGTAGCTCCTCTAATGCCTCAGCCTATAGAGGGAAACAGACAGGGCTGGTAGCTCCTCTAATGCCTCAGCCTATAGAGGGAAACAGACAGGGCTGGTAGCTCCTCTAATGCCTCAGCCTATAGAGGGAAACAGACAGGGCCTGGAGCTCTTGGTATTTAAACTCATCTCATCGGTGTAGTTTGCTCTCCCTGAACAGCTCCATAGCGGACACTCATTACATGAAAATACTACACTTAACCTAAAGGTCTAAAGGTGACAGTTGGTCTCTTAAAATAGTATTGTCAGTGCTGGGTGTTGTTTCTGCACATCGATGCTAGCTAGCTAGCTCCCCTCAAAGAGCAGTGCCAGGAGGTTATTCAGATTTACAGCCAGTGATCATACATGGCTGAGTAACATATGCACAGGCTGCCCACCTCGTTACATGTGTATACTCAAGTCAATCATCAACTGCTTTTTCCTACAAAATATTCCACTTGTTTTATTATGCTAATTTGTGTGTGCATGTGTGAGTGAATGTGTCCATTGCCAACATATCTTTGTGTGGTGTCACTCACTCTCCATCTCTACTCTCTACCTTTCTATTCCCTCAATTCTAGAGCAATCTTCTGTAACAGTGCTTTTGACTTTTAACACCGCAGTTCAAGACAAAGTGACAACGTAATGGAGTGTATTAAACACTGTCAGAGGGAGCCTGAGTGAGGTGGTAGAGATCAGTATTTCATTTGGGTGGATTAGCAGGCCCTTTCTTCTCGCCTCTTCTTTCAGAGCCTTTTAAGGATTGGCTACACTTCCCTCCCCTACTGGTTCCTTCTAGAACCACACCTGCCATGTGGAGGGGTTTCTAGAACCATGCCTACCATGTGGAGGGGTTTATAGAACCATGCCTGCCATGTGGAGGGGGTTTCTAGAACCATGCCTGCCATGTGGAGGGGGTTTATAGAACCATGCCTGCAATGTGGAGGGTTTTCTAGAACCATGCCTGCCATGTGGAGGGGGTTTATAGAACCATGCCTGCCATGTGGAGGGGGTTTCTAGAACCATGCCTACCATGTGGAGGGGTTTATAGAACCATGCCTGCCATGTGGAGGGGGTTTCTAGAACCATGCCTGCCATGTGGAGGGGGTTTATAGAACCATGCCTGCAATGTGGAGGGTTTTCTAGAACCATGCCTGCCATGTGGAGGGGGTTTATAGAACCATAACTGCCATGTGGAGGGGGTTTATATAACCATGCCTGCCATGTGGAGGGGTATATAGAACCATGCTTGCAATGTGGAGGGGGTTTATAGAACCATGCCTGCCATGTGGAGGGGGTTTATAGAACCATGCCTGCCATGTGGAGGGGGTTTATAGAACCATGCCTGCCATGTGGAGGGGGTTTATAGAACCATGCCTGCCATGTGGAGGGGGTTTATAGAACCATGCCTGCCATGTGGAGGGGGTTTATAGAACCTGCCTGCCATGTGGAGGGGGTTTATATAACCATGCCTGCCATGTGGAGGGGGTTTATAGAACCATGCCTGCCATGTGGAGGGGTTTCTAGAACCATGCCTGCCATGTTTAGGGGGTTTATAGAACCATGCCTGCCATGTGGAGGGGGTTTATAGAACCATGCCTGCCATGTGGAGGGGGTTTATATAACCATGCCTGCCATGTGGAGGGGGTTTCTAGAACCAGGCCTGCCATGTGGAGGGGTTTCTAGAACCAGGCCTGCCATGTGGAGGGGGTTTATAGAACCATGCCTGCCATGTGGAGTGGGTTTCTAGAATAATTATTGCCATGTGGAGGGGGTTTATATAACCATGCCTGCCATGTGGAGGGGGTTTATAGAACCATGCCTGCCATGTGGAGTGGGTTTCTAGAATAATGCTTGCCATGTGGAGGTGGTTTATATAACCATGCCTGCCATGTGGAGGGGTTTATAGAACCATGCCTGCCATGTGGAGGGGGTTTATAGAACCAGGCCTGCCATGTGGAGGGGGTTTATAGAACCATGCCTGCCATGTGGAGGGGGTTTATAGAACCATGCCTGCCATGTGGAGGGGGTTTATAGAACCATGCCTGCCATGTGGAGGGGGTTTATAGAACCATGCCTGCCATGTGGAGGGGGTTTATAGAACCGTGCCTGCCATGTGGAGGGGGTTTATAGAACCATGCCTGCCATGTGGAGGGGGTTTATATAACCATGCCTGCATGTGGAGGGGGTTTATAGAACCATGCCTGCCATGTGGAGGGGGTTTATAGAACCATGCCTGCCATGTGGAGGGGGTTTATAGAACCAGGCCTGCCATGTGGAGGGGTTTCTAGAACCAGGCTTGACATGTGGAGGGGGTTTATAGAACCATGCCTATCATGTGGAGGGGGTTTATAGAACCATGCCTGCCATGTGAAGGGGGTTTATAGAACCATGCCTGCCATGTGGAGGGGGTTAATAGAACCAGGCCTGCCATGTGGAGGGGTTTCTAGAACCAGGCCTTCCATGTGGAGGGGGTTTATAGAACCATGCCTGCCATGTGAAGGGGGTTTATAGAACCATGCCTGCCATGTGGAGGGGGTTTATAGAACCATGCCTGCCATGTGGAGGGGTTTCTAGAACCAGGCCTTCCATGTGAAGGGGGTTTATAGAACCATGCCTGCCATGTGGAGGGGGTTTATAGAACCATGCCTGTCATGTGGAGGGGGTTTATAGAACCATGCCTGCCATGTGAAGGGGGTTTATAGAACCATTTCTGCCATGTGGAGGGGGTTTATAGAACCATGCCTGCCATGTGGAGGGGTTTCTAGAACCAGGCCTTCCATGTGGAGGGGGTTTATAGAACCATGCCTGCCATGTGGAGGGGGTTTATAGAACCATGCCTGTCATGTAGAGGGGGTTTATAGAACCATGCCTGCCATGTGGAGGGGTTTATAGAACCATGCCTGCCATGTGGAGGGGGTTTATAGAACCATGCCTGCCATGTGGAGGGGGTTTCTAGAACCATGCCTGCCATGTGGAGGGGGTTTCAAGAACCAGGCCTGCCATGTGGAGGGGGTTTATAGAACCAGGCCTGCCATGTGGAGGGGGTTTATAGAACCAGGCCTGCCATGTGGAGGGGTTTCTTGAACCAGGCCTGCCATGTGGAGGGGTAAATATAGACCATAGTGTAGGAGGTAAATATAGCCCATAGTGTAGAAGGTAAATATAGACCATAGTGTAGAAGGTAAATATAGACCATAGTGTAGAAGGTAAATATAGACCATAGTGTAGAAGGTAAATGTAGACCATAGTGTAGAAGGTAAATATAGACCATAGTGTAGGAGGTAAATATAGACCATAGTGTAGGAGGTAAATATAGACCATAGTGTAGGAGGTAAATATAGACCATAGTGTAGGAGGTAAATATAGACCATAGTGTAGAAGGTAAATATAGACCATAGTGTAGGAGGTAAATATAGACCATAGTGTAGAAGGTAAATATATCCCATAGTGTAGAAGGTAAATATAGACCATAGTGTAGAAGGTAAATATAGACCATAGTGTAGAAGGTAAATATATCCCATAGTCTAGGAGGTAAATATAGACCATAGTGTAGAAGGTAAATATAGACCATAGTGTAGAAGGTAAATATATCCCATAGTCTAGGAGGTAAATATAGACCATAGTGTAGGAGGTAAATATAGACCATAGTGTAGAAGGTAAATATAGACCATAGTGTAGAAGGTAAATATAGACCATAGTGTAGAAGGTAAATATAGACCATAGTGTAGAAGGTAAATATAGACCATAGTGTAGAAGGTAAATATAGACCATAGTGTAGGAGGTAAATATAGACCATAGTGTAGAAGGTAAATATATCCCATAGTGTAGAAGGTAAATATAGACCATAGTGTAGAAGGTAAATATAGACCATAGTGTAGGAGGTAAATATAGACCATAGTGTAGGAGGTTAATATAGACCATAGTGTAGGAGGTAAATATATCCCATAGTCTAGGAGGTAAATATAGACCATAGTGTAGGAGGTAAATATAGACCATAGTGTAGAAGGTAAATATAGACCATAGTGTAGAAGGTAAATATATCCCATAGTCTAGGAGGTAAATATAGACCATAGTGTAGGAGGTAAATATAGACCATAGTGTAGAAGGTAAATATAGACCATAGTGTAGGAGGTAAATATAGACCATAGTGTAGGAGGTAAATATAGACCATAGTGTAGGAGGTAAATATAGACCATAGTGTAGAAGGTAAATATATCCCATAGTGTAGGAGGTAAATATAGACCATAGTGTAGAAGGTAAATATAGACCATAGTGTAGGAGGTAAATATATCCCATAGTGTAGAAGCTAAATATAGACCATAGTGTAGAAGGTAAATATATCCCATAGTCTAGGAGGTAAATATATCCCATAGTGTAGAAGGTAAATATATCCCATAGTCTAGGAGGTAAATATAGACCATAGTGTAGAAGGTAAACATATCCCATAGTCTAGGAGGTAAATATAGACCATAATGGAGGAGAAAGAGGGTAGAGAGGGGGAGGTAGGAGTGGGATAAAGAGACAGAGAGGTTAGAGAGGGGGAGGTAGGAGTGGGAGACAGAGACAGAGAGGTTAGAGAGGGGGAGGTAGGAGTGGGAGAAAGAGACAGAGAGGTTAGAGAGGGGGAGGTAGGAGTGGGAGACAGAGACAGAGACAGAGAGGTTAGAGAGGGGGAGGTAGGAGTGGGAGAAAGAGACAGAGAGGGGGAGGTAGGAGTGGGAGAAAGAGACAGAGAGGGGGAGGTAGGAGTGGGAGAAAGAGACAGAGAGGTTAGAGAGGGGGAGGTAGGAGTGGGAGAAAGAGACAGAGAGGGAGAGGGGGAGGTAGGAGTGGGAGAAAGAGACAGAGAGGGGGAGGTAGGAGTGGGAGAAAGAGACAGAGAGGGGGAGGGGGAGGTAGGAGTGGGAGAAAGAGACAGATAGGGGGAGGTAGGAGTGGGAGAAAGAGACAGAGAGGGGGAGGTAGGAGTGGGAGAAAGAGACAGGGGGGGATAGGAGTGGGAGAAAGAGACAGAGAGGTTAGAGAGGGGGAGGTAGGAGTGGGAGAAAGAGACAGAGAGGGGGAGGGGGAGGTAGGAGTGGGAGAAAGAGACATAGAGGGGGAGATAGGAGTGGGAGAAAGAGACAGAGAGGGGGAGGGGGAGGTAGGAGTGGGAGAAAGAGACAGAGAGGGGGAGGTAGGAGTGGGAGAAAGAGACAGAGAGGGGGAGGGGGAGGTAGGAGTGGGAGAAAGAGACAGAGAGGGGGAGGTAGGAGTGGGAGAAAGAGACAGAGAGGGGGAGGTAGGAGTGGGAGAAAGAGACAGAGAGGGGGAGGTAGGAGTGGGAGAAAGAGACAGAGAGGGAGAGGTAGGAGTGGGAGAAAGAGACAGGGGGGGAGGGGGAGGTAGGAGTGGGAGAAAGAGACAGAGAGGGGAGATAGGAGTGGGAGAAAGAGACAGAGAGGGGGAGGGGGAGGTAGGAGTGGGAGAAAGAGACAGAGAGGGGGAGGTAGGAGTGGGAGAAAGAGACAGAGAGGGGGAGGTAGGAGTGGGAGAAAGAGACAGAGAGGGTAGAGAGGGGGAGGTAGGAGTGGGAGAAAGAGACATAGAGGGGGAGATAGGAGTGGGAGAAAGAGACAGAGAGGGAGAGGTAAGAGTGGGAGAAAGAGACAGAGAGGGAGAAGGAAGAGAGGGGAGGTAGGACTGGGAGAAAGAAACATATAGGATAGAGAGGGGGGGTAGGAAAAAGAGACAGAGAGGGTAGAGCGTGAGAGGTCGGAGTGGGAGAAAGAGACAGAGAGGGTAGAGAGGGGGAGGTAGGAGAAAGAGACAGAGAGGGTAGAGCGTGAGAGCGTGAGAGGTCAGAGTGGGAGAAATAGACAAGAGGGTAGAGAGGGGGAATAGGAGAAATAGACAGAGAGGGTAGAGACGGGGAGGTAGGAGAAATAGACAGAGAGATTAGCGAGGGGGAGGTAGGAGAAAGAGACAGAGGGAGAGGTAGGAGTGGGAGAAAGAGACATAGAGGGAGAGGTAGGAGTGGGAGAAAGAGACAGGGGGGGGGTAGGAGTGGGAGACAGAGAGGGAGAGGTAGGAGTGGGAGAAAGAGACAGAGACAGAGAGGGAAGAGAGGAGGAGGTAGGAGTGTGAGAAAGAGACATAGAGGGTAGAGAGGGGGAGGTAGGAAAAAGAGACAGAGAGGGTAGAGCGTGAGAGGTCAGAGTGGGAGAAAGAGACAGAGAGGGTAGAGAGGGGGAGGTAGGAAAAAGAGACAGAGAGGGTAGAGCGTGAGAGGTCAGAGTGGGAGAAAGAGACAGAGAGGGTAGAGACGGGGAGGTAGGAGAAATAGACAGAGAGATTAGCGAGGGGGAGGTAGGAGAAAGAGACAGAGAGGGTAGAGAGGGGGAGGTAGGAGAAATAGACAGAGAGGGTAGAGCGTGAGAGCGTGAGAGGTCAGAGTGGGAGAAATAGACAAGAGGGTAGAGAGGGGGAATAGGAGAAATAGACAGAGAGGGTAGATAGGGGGGGGTAGGTGAAAGAGACAGAGAGGGTAGAGAGGCGGAGGTAGGAGAAAAAGACAGAGAGGGTAGAGAGGGGGAGGTAGGAGAAATAGACAGAGAGGGTAGAGAGGGGGAGGTAGGAGAAAAAGACAGACTATGTACAGACTCAGTGAGCATAGCCTTGCTATTGAGAAAGGCCGCCGTAGGCAGACATGGCTCTCAAGAGAAGACAGGCTATGTGCTCACTGCCCACAAAATGAGGTGGAAACTGAGCTGCACTTCCTAACCTCCTGCCCAATGTATGACCATATTAGAGAGACATATTTCCCTCAGATTACACAGATCCACAAAGAATTCGAAAACAAATCCAATTTTGAAAAACTCCCATATCTACTGGGTGAAATTCCACAGTGTGCCATCACAGCAGCAAGATTTGTGACCTGTTGCCACGAGAAAAGGGCAACCAGTGAAGAACACACACCATTGTAAATACAACCCATATTTATGCTTATTTATTTTATCTTGTGTCCTTTAACCATTTGTACATTGTTAAAACACTGTATATATATATAATATGACATTTGTAATGTCTTTACTGTTTTGAAACCTCTGTATGTGTAATGTTTACTGTTAATTTTTGTTGTTTTTCACTTTATATATTCACTTTGTATGTTGTCTACCTCACTTGCTTTGGCAATGTTAACACATGTTTCCAATGCCAATAAAGCCCTTGAATTGAATTGAATTGAATTGACAGAGAGGGTAGAGAGGGGGAGGTAGGAGAAAGAGACAGAGAGGGTAGAGAGGGGGAGGTAGGAGAAATAGACAGAGAGGGTAGAGAGGGGGAGGTAGGAGAAAGAGACAGAGAGGGTAGAGAGGCGGAGGTAGGAGATAAAGACAGAGAGGGTAGAGAGGGTGAGGTAGGAGAAATAGACAGAGAGGGTAGAGAGGGGGAGGTAGGAGAAAGAGACAGACTATGTACAGACTCAGTGAGCATAGCCTTGCTATTGAGAAAGGCCGCCGTAGGCAGACATGGCTCTCAAGAGAAGACAGGCTATGTGCTCACTGCCCACAAAATGAGGTGGAAACTGAGCTGCACTTCCTAACCTCCTGCCCAATGTATGACCATATTAGAGAGACATATTTCCCTCAGATTACACAGATCCACAAAGAATTCGAAAACAAATCCAATTTTGAAAAACTCCCATATCTACTGGGTGAAATTCCACAGTGTGCCATCACAGCAGCAAGATTTGTGACCTGTTGCCACGAGAAAAGGGCAACCAGTGAAGAACACACACCATTGTAAATACAACCCATATTTATGCTTATTTATTTTATCTTGTGTCCTTTAACCATTTGTACATTGTTAAAACACTGTATATATATATAATATGACATTTGTAATGTCTTTACTGTTTTGAAACCTCTGTATGTGTAATGTTTACTGTTAATTTTTGTTGTTTTTCACTTTATATATTCACTTTGTATGTTGTCTACCTCACTTGCTTTGGCAATGTTAACACATGTTTCCCATGCCAATAAAGCCCTTGAATTGAATTGAATTGAATTGACAGAGAGGGTAGAGAGGGGGAGGTAGGAGAAAGAGACAGAGAGGGTAGAGATGGGGAGGTAGGAGAAATAGACAGAGAGGGTAGAGAGGGGGAGGTAGGAGAAAGAGACAGAGAGGGTAGAGAGGTGGAGGTAGGAGAAAGAGACAGAGAGGGTAGAGAGGGGGAGGTAGGAGAAAGAGACAGAGAGGGTAGAGAGGGGGAGGTTTTGAGAAAGAGACAGAGAGGGTAGAGAGGGGGAGGTAGGAGAAAGAGACAGAGAGGGTAGAGAGGTGGAGGTAGGAGTGGGAGAAAGAGGGAGAAAAATGAGAAGGTGAAAAAAAGAGAGAAATAAAATAGAGCGTGAAGCGTTCTTGGCTGTGTTTAGATGTAGTGAGAAGTAGAGCAGCACAGATTGACTGGCTGGCTGGCTGGCTGGCTGGCTGGCTGGCTGTGTGTGTGTGTGTGTGTGTGTGTGTGTGTGTGTGTGTGTGTGTGTGTGTGTGTGTGTGTGTGTGTGTGTGTGTGTGTGTGTGTGTGTGTGTGTGTGTGCGAGAGAGCGAGTGCGTGCGTGCGTGCTTGCCTGCGGGCATGTGTGTGAAATACTGTAGGTGTGTGAGCATTATTGCGTGTGTGTCTTTGTGTCCGGTGACACACACACTAAAGAGTGCTTCACACAGCTGGAACAGCTGCGCTTCTCAGGAATCCTCCCCTCCAGCGATGCACACACATTCAAACAAAAATACACATTCTCTCTCTCATACACGTATCTCTCACTTCTCTTTCTCTCACACGTATCTCTCACTTCTCTTTCTCTCACACGCATCTCTCACTTCTCTCTCTCACACAAATCTCTCACTTCTCTCTCTCACACACATCTCTGACTTCAAATCAAATGTCTTTATATAGCCCTTCGTACATCAGCTGATATCTCAAAGTGCTGTACAGAAACCCAGCCTAAAAACCCAAACAGCAAGCAATGCAGGTGTAGAAGCAAGACTTATCATTCTCTCCCAAGCATCTCTCACTTCTCTCTCACACACATCTCTGACTTTTCTCTCTCTATTTCTCTTTGACTTATACTGTATACACACACACTATTATAATCACAACACACACACAGGCCCAGCTGACAACGTTACCTTCACCTAACAAAGTTATGCTAATTCCATAGACAGCTGAGGAAATGACTTGTTGTGTTATGTGTGTGTAGCAGACTGTAGAAGTGACTGGTTGTGTTGTGTGTGTAGCAGGCTGTAGAAGTGACTGGTTGTGTTGTGTGTGTAGCAGGCTGTAGAAGTGACTGGTTGTGTTATGTGTAGCAGGCTGTAGAAGTGACTGGTTGTGTTGTGTGTGTAGCAGGCTGTAGAAGTGACTGGTTGTGTTATGTGTAGCAGGCTGTAGAAGTCGTTGGTTGTGTTGTGTGTAGCAGGCTGTAGAAGTGACTGGTTGTGTTGTGTGTGTAGCAGGATGTAGAAGTAGTTGGTTGTGTTATGTGTAGCAGGCTGTAGAAATGATTGGTTGTGTTGTGTGTGTAGCAGGCTGTAGAAGTGACTGGTTGTGTTATGTGTAGCAGGCTGTAGAAGTGATTGGTTGTGTTATGTGTAGCAGGCTGTAGAAGTGATTGGTTGTGTTGTGTGTGTAGCAGGCTGTAGAAGTGATTGGTTGTGTTATTTGTAGCAGGCTGTAGAAGTGATTGGTTGTGTTATGTGTAGCAGGCTCTAGAAGTAGTTGGTTGTGTTATGTGTTGCAGGCTGTAGAAGTGATTGGTTGTGTTGTGTGTAGCAGGCTGTAGAAGTGATTGGTTGTGTTCTTTATAGCAGGTGATAGTGGAACCTGTCTTAGGGACAGAAAACTGATGATATTGTCCTTTCCTCATTGTCTGTTAATCCCCCCTCGGACATTATGTAAATTGCACTGCCCCCCTACATAGCCAACCAGACCCCTCACCCCTCCTCCCCTAGCTGAGCCTCCCTCTAACATTGAAGATGCTTGATAGCCTCTGATCACTGATTAAGCACCAAGGCCCTTCCCAGGCCACAGCAGAGCACCTCTTGACCTCAGCCTGGTTACCTCAAAACGATGATGTATTAGAGGACAAAGACCGATTATACTTCTGGGCTGCTCTTTGATCATTGGCCGTCCGCGACACGAACCTCAATACGGACACAGGAAGTGGTGGTGAACAGAGGTCAGAGTTTACAGTTTAGCGTGTGAAGTGGAACTGTGAGTAATTATTGGCTTGCTTTGGGCCTTTGTACTGGTAACCAGCTGTAATACTGTGCGGCTGGGGAGACTGAGCTCTTTAATATCCTGCATGGTCGCCATGTTTCCTAAATGTTTCCTCATTGTTTTCTTTTATCGGAGAGGAGAGGAGCATTCCTGGAGGACAGAACTGCAGGCTGGGTCTTTGATGCTGATTGGGCATGTCCCTCTGAGCCCTGAGAGCAGATGCTATCTGTGGGCCAGGTTGGAGGAGGGAATGCTGTGGTTTTCATAGCATTCAGCTCTGTTGTATAGTTCCTCCATAGACTGGAGTGGTGTCCTGGACTGGCTTTGGCGCAGACAGAATTCCGACCGGAGCGGTAGTCTATTGACGGGTGGGAAAGAGCATGGTGCTCTGTCTGTGCACAGAGCCGTGTCTCCATTCCTGTGGTAGACATAAATTATACAGCCAGACTGAAACCAGAGAATCCACTGTTTTCACGAGTCTTGGCTGGGCAACCTGGTGCACTTTGTATCAGAAACCCTTCAATTTTGTATTGCCTTAAATGAGATATTGAAAAGTCAACAGACATTCCTAGAGTTATTGAACTAGGCCTAGTCTTTATTATTTAGAAACAGATACTGTTTGGTTGAAGAGATTCATCAGACGATGAGGATGGTGATGATAGTTAGGGTGTGGTACAGGTGTGGATCACTACAAATATGAACCACTTTCATTTAAAGTTTGTGGTTCTTTCGGGAACTGAAGTGTTACATTGTTGGGAACTTGGAGGCGTTCTATTCTTATTGTCTTGTGGATGAATGACTAAGGACGTGTTTGTTCCTATTGTATTCTCAGGCAGATGAATGACTAAGGACTTGTTTGTTTTAATTGTATTCTCAGGCAGATGAATGACTAAGGACTTGTTTGTTTTAATTGTATTCTCAGGCAGATGAATGACTAAGGACTTGTTTGTTCCTATTGTATTCTCAGGCAGATGAATGACTAAGGACTTGTTTGTTCCTATTGTATTCTCAGGCAGATGAATGACTAAGGACTTGTTTGTTCCTATTGTATTCTCAGGCAGATGAATGACTAAGGACTTGTTTGTTCCTATTGTATTCTCAGGCAGATGAATGACTAAGGACTTGTTTGTTCCTATTGTATTCTCAGGCAGATGAATGACTAAGGACTTGTTTGTTCCTATTGTATTCTCAGGCAGATGAATGACTAAGGACTTGTTTGTTCCTATTGTATTCTCAGGCAGATGAATGACTAAGGACTTGTTTGTTCCTATTGTATTCTCAGGCAGATGAATGACTAAGGACTTGTTTGTTCCTATTGTATTCTCAGGCAGATGAATGACTAAGGACTTGTTTGTTCCTATTGTATTCTCAGGCAGATGAATGACTAAGGACTTGTTTGTTCCTATTGTATTCTCAGGCAGATGAATGACTAAGGACTTGTTTGTTCCTATTGTATTCTCAGGCAGATGAATGACTAAGGACTTGTTTGTTCCTATTGTATTCTCAGGCAGATGAATGACTAAGGACGTGTTTGTTCCTATTGTATTCTCAGGCAGATGAATGACTAAGGACGTGTTTGTTCCTATTGTATTCTCAGGCAGATGAATGACTAAGGACTTGTTTGTTCCTATTGTATTCTCAGGCAGATGAATGACTAAGGACTTGTTTGTTCCTATTGTATTCTCAGGCAGATGAATGACTAAGGACTTGTTTGTTCCTATTGTATTCTCAGGCAGATGAATGACTAAGGACGTGTTTGTTCCTATTGTATTCTCAGGCAGATGAATGACTAAGGACGTGTTTGTTCCTATTGTATTCTCAGGCAGATGAATGACTAAGGACTTGTTTGTTCCTATTGTATTCTCAGGCAGATGAATGACTAAGGACTTGTTTGTTCCTATTGTATTCTCAGGCAGATGAATGACTAAGGACTTGTTTGTTCCTATTGTATTCTCAGGCAGATGAATGACTAAGGACGTGTTTGTTCCTATTGTATTCTCAGGCAGATGAATGACTAAGGACGTGTTTGTTCCTATTGTATTCTCAGGCAGATGAATGACTAAGGACTTGTTTGTTCCTATTGTATTCTCAGGCAGATGAATGACTAAGGACTTGTTTGTTCCTATTGTATTCTCAGGCAGATGAATGACTAAGGACTTGTTTGTTCCTATTGTATTCTCAGGCAGATGAATGACTAAGGACTTGTTTGTTCCTATTGTATTCTCAGGCAGATGAATGACTAAGGACTTGTTTGTTCCTATTGTATTCTCAGGCAGATGAATGACTAAGGACTTGTTTGTTCCTATTGTATTCTCAGGCAGATGAATGACTAAGGACTTGTTTGTTCCTATTGTATTCTCAGGCAGATGAATGACTAAGGACGTGTTTGTTCCTATTGTATTCTCAGGCAGATGAATGACTAAGGACTTGTTTGTTTTAATTGTATTCTCAGGCAGATGAATGACTAAGGACTTGTTTGTTTTAATTGTATTCTCAGGCAGATGAATGACTAAGGACTTGTTTGTTCCTATTGTATTCTCAGGCAGATGAATGACTAAGGACTTGTTTGTTCCTATTGTATTCTCAGGCAGATGAATGACTAAGGACTTGTTTGTTTTAATTGTATTCTCAGGCAGATGAATGACTAAGGACTTGTTTGTTTTAATTGTATTCTCAGGCAGATGAATGACTAAGGACTTGTTTGTTCCTATTGTATTCTCAGGCAGATGAATGACTAAGGACTTGTTTGTTCCTATTGTATTCTCAGGCAGATGAATGACTAAGGACTTGTTTGTTCCTATTGTATTCTCAGGCAGATGAATGACTAAGGACTTGTTTGTTCCTATTGTATTCTCAGGCAGATGAATGACTAAGGACTTGTTTGTTCCTATTGTATTCTCAGGCAGATGAATGACTAAGGACTTGTTTGTTCCTATTGTATTCTCAGGCAGATGAATGACTAAGGACTTGTTTGTTCCTATTGTATTCTCAGGCAGATGAATGACTAAGGACCTGATTGTGAATGTTGTTTGATTGTGAATGTTGTTTGATTGTGAATGTTGTTTGATTGTGAATGTTGTTTGATTGTGAATGTTGTTTGATTGTGAATGTTGTTTGATTGTGAATGTTGTTTGATTGTGAATGTTGTTTGATTGTGAATGTTGTTTGATTGTGAATGTTGTTTGATTGTGAATGTTGTTGATTGTGAATGTTGTTGATTGTGAATGTTGTTTGATTGTGAATGTTGTTGAGTTTTCTGTCAGTGCCAGGTTTTGACCACAGGCTACAGTCAGACAAAGAGTCACACTAAACACACTAAACACACTAAACACACTAAACATACTGTATGCCTATAGTAAAACAAACAAAATACGTCTCACAAAAATGCTTGAAGAAATAATTACATACTTAACTTTCAAAAACCCAGCATATATGTCTTAACTGTATTCAAAATTACCAGCAACTGTTTATGGAGTTCTGGATGACAAAACAACAAACTGTCAACCTGAACAATTAGTTGAGGTGAGAAAGTCAAGTATAAACAATATATATAAGTAGATAATTGGGAAGGAGGATTCATAATTGCTCCTCCATCCGTATTTTAACAGGGAGCTAGCTATATTTTATCTGATGCCCCAGAAGGCTTGTATTACAACACCAATTCTCTGTGTCACTTCAGAGGGGATAAAGAGCTTTAGAGGGAGAGGTTGACTTTACTCCAGCTCAGTGAAAAGTGACATATATTCAACCCCATAGCAAAGAACTGTAAGCCTCACCAAGATTGGCAAAGGCATAGAGAGATATTTTAGGATGGATACATTTCATTCTTTATTAAGTAATATCCCATTAAGTGTAATTCAGCCCGGGTTTCTGGGATGGTTTGTATTCTTCAAGGTTACAATCATCATCAGTCCTTTAAGCTCACTGTCGACACAGCTTGTCGGACAATACTATTTGTACACTAGTATATATATATATATATATATATATATAATATATACATATATATGTATATATATACAGTATCTGTCCTTCAACTCGAGAAATAGTCTCTCCTGACTACCAATGGGGAGGATTGATTTGGATGTCAGAGGGTGGTCAGTAGTAATGCTGTTGACATGCTTGGTGATGTGGCTGGCTGTGCAGTAGTGAGACAGGGTGTGACCCCTACCCATTATCTCTCCATCTCTCCCAGTCTCTGTCGCTCTCTTTATTCCTGTCTGTCTGTCTGTCTGTCCGTCCGTCCGTCCGTCCGTCCGTCCGTCCGTCCGTCCGTCCGTCCGTCCGCCCGCCCGCCCGCCCGCCCGCCCGCCCGCCCTCCCTCCCTCCCTCCCTCCCTCCCTCCCTCCCTCCCTCCCTCCCTCCCTCCCTCCCTCCCTCTCTCTATGTTGGCGGTATACCAGGCCTGTGGCATGGTTCTCTCCCTTACTCCATGCTGCTCCCAATCTAATTGGCTCAGTGTTAAGCTATGGTGCTCACAATGGACTATGGTGCTCACAATGGAAAATTGTATGCTGTCTCCCAACCCCCTCCCTGGTCTCTCCGGCACCCTGCTGCATTCCCAACACTTCCCAACCCAGCCAGGATCAGCCCATGGAGCTTGATTTGACCGCTGGATCAAAGGGAATACACTATCCCAGACAGACGGGACTCACCCTGCTCCACGCTCTCACACAGACACATAGTAAATATCATTATAAAACCAAGCATGATATGTGTTTTTATTCTCAATATATTGGCAAATCCCAAGCTACTTCATCTCCTTCCTCTGCAGCCAACCTCCTGCAGAAAGAAAGACACCTCTGTAGCTCCCACCTCTAATGCATGGAGGTCAGGGGAATCCATTTTTTCAGGGGAGGCCTCCCTGGAATGATTCATTATGGGGTTCGATAACAAAATATTCTGGGCATCAACCCCCGCCATGGCCCTTAATAATGCATGCTCCACATTGGTCTTCTCCACTATGGGGAGCACAGGAGTCATCCGTCACCTCACAGAACGAAGGGAGGGAAAGAAAACAGGAGGGATGTTGGAGGTGTAACCAGAACACAGACCTAGCCCTGGCTGTCAGGGTCCAAGGAGAGCGATGGAGGGAGGGAGAGAAGGAAGGAGAGGGAGAAATCTGGCTAGTAGCCTGCAGTAAAGGAACCATCCTGTTGACCTTTGGGAATGACCCATTGGCTCTAGACTGAGCGATGGTTTCAGCTGCCAGTGTAGAACACCTGTATTAGGAATGCCTGGCGAGCTTGGGTCGCTTCTAATTATGAAGAATGCAAAACAAGAGACAGGAGAGCTGGGCTGAGGTTCCAACCACACTACGCTATACAGCCTTGCTCAGTCATAGCCACCCGGCTCACACATACCATACAACCACACACACAGCTCAGTCGCATTCCGTGTCACATTCTGTGTGTGTGTGTTGCATGTACACCAGTCTGATTTCCTTCCGTCATGGTTGGCCTTCCACAGACTGTCACCCATTGAGACAGATTGTTATCTTTCTTTACAGTCATGTGCCACTGATGGCTGTTTTTTTTTTACATGATTTTGTATATTCCCATATTTTTATGTGAACATGTCTTCTACTGTACATGGCTTAGCAGCTAGAATAGTAAGTGCGACTCTGTTGTTAGCTAAGTGTAGTAAGAACAGTAAGCAGCCGAAAGCCTCTTTGTTGAAGTATAGTAATTAACGCCACTTGACTTACACTAACTGAGGTGCGGCTCAAACTGTCTCTGGAGTCTGTCTAACAAGCAGCTGAGGAGAAGCCAAGATCCAGAAACCAAAGAAAAACAACCCAACATTTGCTGGTCTGTAAAAAACGGCCAATGACACAAGCCATCTGTGTGCAATTTAGCCAGACTGTGTTGTCATACCGTTCCCTGTGAGGCAATCCTCTGAGAGAGAGGTAATATTATCAGCCCAGTCTCACACAGCTACCGTACAGAGGGGGAGAGAAGGGGAGAGAGGGGGAGAGAGGGGGAGAGAGGGGGAGAGAAGGGGAGAGAAGGGGAGAGAAGGGTAGAGAAGGGGGGAGAAAAGGGGAGAGAAGGGGAGAGAAGGGTAGAGAAGGGGAGAGAAGGGGAGAGGGAAGGGACCCCAGAGATTTGACCACTGAGAGATGGAGGTCAACAGCGGAACACAGATAGGATTTTATTTCCCGGCTGGAGCTGTGACGGAGTGAGACAGACACCCCTGATGTCCCCTACCCTGCCTGTCTGACCAGTAGATGAAAACTGAACTGAGCTCATTAGGTGAGACTTGAGGGAGTCACTGGAGCAGTGGAGAGACCAGCACAGAGGAGAGGTAGAGAGATGGAGTTGTCCTGAGAACTAAGCTCTAGGTTGTGTTCTCAGAGCAGCAGGGATCCTGATGGTTTAAATGTGGATTTAGGAATGCATGGCATAGAAATCTCCCTCATGTCATGGTCTCGGCGTTAGAGATGATGAACCATTTCTAGACGCTCCTATAAGTGTCATCACCCGGCCCTTGGCTCAACAACACCTCCACACCCTACCCTGTGTGAATGTGAATATCCACGACACCCCACTATAAAACATCCTTCATGTACAGTATCTAGTGGCATCCAAGCATGTCTCAGTTCACAGTCACAGCAGCTACATTTAGGATGCATGGAGTTCTGTTTGCACTGCAACACTTCCTAGAGACTGTTATTATGGAGAGGAAGAAAGGCCTATTCCTCATCTCCACACCAGAATAGATAAAACCCTATCCATTCAGGTTGTCTGTCTGTCTGTCTGTCTGTCTGTCTGTCTGTCTGTCTGTATGCATGTGATGATATTGTAGAAATATCTGGCGTCTGGATGACAGAGGGAGACTTATACTCTGTCTCCTCTCTGCTGAATGGAACATCCTTGAGGCCCAGTAACCTTGAGTCTAATGGATAGGGTCAATCTGAATGGAGTCGCAAACGAGGGCCAGGTGTGTGGCCAATCAATGTCATGGTGCCTGGTTTTGCAAGGCTGCCTGCTGAAGGAGACTGTCATAATTGGGACGCCATTCCACACAGGTAATAGGTTTACTGCCATCATTTATTTTAGGACACACAGACACACAAACACAGACAAATGCCACACACACAACCCATTACATGCCATTGGGCACAATGAATACAGATAGGCGATGTGATGGGGCATCTCTTGGTAGCCCCCAGTGTTTCAATGACTCCTTTACCTTTTCCATCCATCACTAGGTGAGCAGACACTGGTCAGATTTGTCACTGAGCCCAGCCTCCCTACAGCTTATTTACGTCACTCGAGGTGTTGGCTGCTGCAGTCAGAGATAAAGGGTGAAAGGGTACAGTTAATAAGGCTAAACTGTTAAGGGCCTCACTCTACTGCCCACAGTGTCCATGTATAGATAGGTGAGTGAACAGTCAGCAGGAGGGGGATCGCAATTTCATCACCCCCTCAAGCACAATGTCTCATACAGAACAGCAGTATCATTACCATTGTTTAAACCAGAGGGAGAACAGACTGGTTTGACAGCCACTTCAGACTGAGGCTTCCATGAAGGTCACACTGTATGTGTGATTACTGTAATATCTTCCTTACTCTGGTAGGGCCTGTACATAAATAATGTATGTGTGATTACTGTAATATCTTCCTTACTCTGGTAGGGCCTGTACATAAATAATGTATGTGTGATTACTGTAATATCTTCCTTACTCTGGTAGGGCCTGTACATAAATAATGTATGTGTGATTACTGTAATATCGTCCTTACTGAGGTAGGGCCTGTACATAAATAATGTATGTGTGATTACTGTAATATCTTCCTTACTCTGGTAGGGCCTGTACATAAATAATGTATGTGTGATTACTGTAATATCTTCCTTACTCTGGTAGGGCCTGTACCTAAATAATGTATGTGTGATTACTGTAATATCTTCCTTACTCTGGTAGGGCCTGTACATAAATAATGTATGTGTGATTACTGTAATATCTTCCTTACTCTGGTAGGGCCTGTACATAAATAATATATGTGTGATTACTGTAATATCTTCCTTACTCTGGTAGGGCCTGTACATAAATAATGTATGTGTGATTACTGTAATATCTCCCTTACTCTGGTAGGGCCTGTACAAGCTTGTCTGAACAGTACAGCAGGACACACAACACTAATGTCTTCTATTCTACACCCCTCCCTTCCGTCAAACCATTTGATCTGGGTTTTTTCTGCCGTCCTGAAGTTGAGCTGGATTCATCTAGTCGATAGGTCTATAGACAAGGCTTGTACAGTCTATAGGTCAACACTGAGGTGACATGTGGACAAGGAGCCATACAGTACCACGTTGTCTTGTATTCAAATTACTGTACACTTACACAGCCTCCATTGTATCTCTCACACAGTTCTAGTTTAGACACAGATTTACAGTATTCTGTGTCTTCCAGCAGCTGTGTCTGTATTACAAAGACCTTGGAATTAGAATATGTATGATCTCATGAGATCTCATTACCACAGATCCGGAACACATAGTTTCAGTTCATCAAAAACATTTAGAGGATTTTCTCAATGAGATCGTTGGGAGGCAGTTTAATACTGTATGTTTAACATGTATATTGAATGAGCTTCTCCACTACATGTGTTGTGTGTCTCACATAGATACAGCCATCAACTCTCTAGAGGGGTGTGTTCAGTCAGTCAATGGTGTTTTTCAGTGATTTATTTAAATTATTATTTAACCTTTATTTAACTAGGCGAGTCAGTTAAGAACAAATTCTTATTTACAGTGACGGCCTTCACCGGCCAAACACGGACAACGCTGGGTCAATTGTGTGCTGCCCTATGGGACTCCCAACCACAGCCGGTTGAGTTACAGTCTGGATTCAAACCAGGGTCTGTAGTGACGCCTCTCACACTGAGATGCAGTGCCTTAGACCGCTGCGCCACTCGGGATGAAGGGATGTGTGTCATCTACAGAGGAACATTGTGCCTCCACTTTGATGAGTCCTACTGAACTGTTACTAGCCCATCCTTCATTTCATATGCCCTAGGAAATCTGTATTGAGTGACAGGAGCCATCTGAATGGCACAACCCTCTCTTCTATAGGCAAAGCATACTACTCAAGACTAAATACTAATGGATTGATTGTCCTCTCAACAAAAAAACTCTAAATAATTACCCAACGTAGACATTGAGAAGGCGAGAGTAGCATAACCGGGTATATCAAATTACCGCTAAGCATGGTTCTCTAAATGACGTAAATCCTTAGGTGTTAATACACACAGAGACACCTTGCATTCACATTCACCAACTCACATTCAATAAGAATTCCTCTTTACTTAATGGAGCCAATTACTATCTGAAACGTCCGCGTCTCTGCGCTGTATAGCGAGCTCATTGAAATGGTAATTCTGTTTTAAATAGCAGCTCTCTCTATAATGAATTGCTGGGTTGAATTTTTCCAGACAAATTGCGACTCACGTTTGTAGATTATTTAAATGTGATGTGTAGGAGGGGTGGCCATGTCTGAGTAGGTTGATAGGTGGGGGTCGTATAGACTCGCTATATAATTGGGCAGTCTCATCTATGATTGGCTCGAGTTTGACTAGTTTGGTTCATTAATGGGCAGTGTAAGGGGTTTTCTCTACGGGGGTAATGAGGAACCGTGTCAGTGTGTTAAAGTACTACTGAGGTACTGAAATGACTGTACACACCACAGGAGGCTGGTGAGGGGAGAACTGTTCATAATAATAGCTGGAATGGAGTGAATGGAATGCCCTCAAATCTAATCAAATGCATTTATAAAACCCTTTTTACATCAGCAGATGTCACAAAGTGCTTCAACAGAAACCCAGCCTAAAGCCATGTGTTTGATGTGATTGGAACCAGTCTATTGATACCATTCCAGCCATTACTATGAGCCTATCCTCCTCAATTAGTGTACCAGCAGGTGCCTGTGTTACCCACCCAACCCAACCCCCAATAGAGAGATAACATGTTTCACCAATGAGCTTTGTTCATTATTGTTGGCTGAACGTGCCATTTAGAAGGCCCTGGACTGCACTGCTTGTGTACCATCTGTTTAAACCTAGACAGAAGCAAACCCTCTCTAGACCAGAGGTCTCCAACCTTTCTGGCATGAGAGCTACTTTAAATGAAACATGCTGTGAGCTAGTCATTTTTTTCTAGAGAGGAAGTAGTGTTTTCTGTCAATATCTCTAAGGGGGGGCTATAATATATGTTAATTGTTTTCTCCAAAATTATCTTTTATATTTTCCAAAATTCTGCTTTCTGTGTTTTATTTTTCCTGGTTTCAGATTGTTTTGTTTTTCACTCTCAAAATAAAATTGTTCACAGAGAAATTACGAAATTAGATGTTTATGCTTAAATCAACCAGGATACCATTTTGGGGTGGGCCTGGAAGAAAACCAACACATTTAGATTTTTGAGTGTATTTCCCCTTTAATTTCCCATCTAGTGAGTGAGGAATGTGGTCTAATGTGCTGGTCTAGCAATGGTTTTGTACTGCTGCTGCTCATGTCATGGCAAAGTTAGCAAATAACAAATAATACTTAGATACAAATGATTTCCAGTACTTACATGATGTACTTCTGCTCAGTAAGCCTACTTTGAGTTAACATTTAATTGAGAAGGATTTGAGGAGTGTGTTCCTGTCAACCCACAAGATGGTTATCACATCAACTAGCTACACACAGAGTGATAAACAAACACACACACCACACAGACAGACAGTGGCAATACTGCTGGAAATGTATTGGCAGATGTGCTTTTTAGATTTGGGTATGTCAAAAAAAAGGGTCCGATCCTTAAGCCAATAGGGGCTAACCAGGAATTGGGATAATGTCAATGTTATGTTGATTAGATTATAGCTGGGAGCTTGAAGTGTTTGTGAGCTTTCTTAATGACTGTTTGCAGTGGAACATGTGAAAATAGCATGTACTTTCAGAATTGTTTGGCGAGCTACTCATATGTGGGCTGCTAGCTACTGGTAGCTCACGATTGACCTGTTGGAGACCACTGATAAAGACTCTGGTGGGGAGATCTGATCACAACCACTGGACTCTCTCTCTCTCTGACATATTCCTTCTGGTCCATTCACAGAGATCCAGTATCTCTCTTCAATCAGTCTCATGTTCTAGCACTGTCTCCCTGACATCCTTTCTTCTGGGCCCAGACAGGACACTGACCAGGGCTCCTGAGTGGCACAGCGATCTAAGGCACTTTATATCAGTGCTAGAGGCTTCACTACAGACCCTGGTTCGATTCCAGGATGTATCACAACCGGCCGTGATTGGGCACAGCGTTGTCCGGGTTAGGGTTTGGCCGGGGTAGGTTGTCATTGTAAATAATAATTAGTACTTAACTGACTTGCCTAGTTATATAAAGGTTAAATAAAAAAAGACAGACAGGCAGCCTCTCCAGGCAGCCTCTCCAGGGTGCGACAGCCGGACAGAGAGGGGTCACAATCTACATATGTTACAGCAGAGAGAGTTCCACAGAGTCAGGGACAACCCAGTGCACCTCTCCAGACTGTCCAGGGCATGAGAGAGAGGCATGGAAGAGATGAAGAAGGAGGGAGAGAAGAAAGAAAGAGTAGAGTGCATTCCTGGGAGGAGTAAAGGGGGACTGAATGACGCAGGAGAACAGGGGGCTGCTGGTGACACGGTCAGTCCCTGGGATCAGGTTGTGCTCCCGAAAAGCTTTGCTGAACAGCCTGGGATTGACAATGGGTTTGACATCTGTCTGGAGAAGCAAGCTGATATTGGAATCATGTTGCCATGCCAGGTTCCTGGTGATGGCTGGATGGATGAGGGTTCACTGGAATGTCTTTAATGTAATTCAGCC
This sequence comes from Oncorhynchus mykiss, assembly GCF_057628025.1. NCBI lineage: Eukaryota > Metazoa > Chordata > Actinopteri > Salmoniformes > Salmonidae > Oncorhynchus > Oncorhynchus mykiss. Next base: position 34,827,164 of record NC_143048.1, read on the forward strand.
CCAGCTCTCATCTGATACTTCACAGTTCTCCTCTTAGAAGGAGGTTACACAAAACAAAGTTTATTGTTACATCAATTAAAGCAGCACATCACTCTTTACTGAGATTGCCTCTTGAAGACAGGGAGCCGGAGCGTTGTGAATGAGTGAGTGGATTACAGTGAATAGAGGATGTCCTCCCTGGGCCAAGTCGACTGATCATGTCCCCAGGCCATCTCTGTGAAGAGAGACCCATCAGCACATCTTAGTTCTACAGATGTAGGTCATGTATCCAGTGCTGCTGAACAGCATTCAGGTCTTCTTCAGTTGTTTTATCACCCATCGTTGTGGTGTGTTTCAACCGTTCATACTCAAACCAAGCATGCCATCCATCCTGGAGCTGCTCTCTGAGTCTATAGATGTCTCACATGGTGAACTGCCAACACAGATTCAGGGCCAGGAGGACCCATGTCCATGTATCACGAGAATGGATCACGAAAGGGTTCAAAGGGCAGGGGTCACCAGGTGACAGTTTGAAACTGCCATTCTCCTCGCTGGTTGCATTATCCACACACTAGAGTGGTCATGCTAATCAGACAAGCACACATCGCCAGAGACACACACACACAAACAAAGTAGTGTGGTGAGTGTCCCAAGGACACGCATGTGTGGACTGGAGTGGTGGAGAATCTCCATTTTGGCTTTAATTGTGTTTTTCTGTGCATTAACCCAGGGCTAATTACTGGTTGGTCACTGGGCGTGGTTGGTGGGGGGACGAGGGGGTGGTCAGTGGTGGAGGCTTTTAGTGGACGGACGAGAAGAGAGAGTAGGGCTCTTCATCTCTGGTCCAACTCTCGCGTCTCATGTGAAGAGGGCTGGGATTGGCTGTAATTATATGCTGTTTTTGATCAGACCAAGCCCTTATTCAGGCCATCCTCCAATATCTCCATCAGGCCACACATCTAGCTATCAATGGGCCTACAGGAAGTGAGATGGGACATACAGAATGACCTCATCCCTGAGACACCCCAGACCTCTGTTTCTGGCTCAGAATGGGTGTGTTTTGTGTCTGTGTCGGTGACACTGAGTGTGTGTGTGTGTGTGTGCCCTGGTCGGTGAATAATCGTCATGCTCCATCTATCTCTGTAAAATCTCAAATTTTCTTCTCATTACTGAAGTTATTACAGAGAAAGAAAAGCATCTTGGGCCAGGAAATGAACTTTTATCCTGGTGTTCTCTGCTTGGATGTGTGCCTGTGTGAGAGAGTTGTGTGAAAGCTTTGTGTCCAGCTTGTACAACTCAGCAGAGGTCACCAAGGTCAGGAATATTAACCTTTGATCCACAGACTATCTCTATGGGCCTTGGTGATGGAAACCTGACACTGCACTCTGTTGACGTACATGTTTATATTGTGTGAGAGAAAACAGAGTAGCCAGTTCAACATAACATGTGTCAGTTACAGGTGCCAGGTTGGTTTTCCAGCAGAGCTGGTTGAGGTCTGTGTGTGTGAAAGTGGCACTGAGAGATATAGGATAAGACATGCATGGTGCCTAACAACATTCTGCTGACTTGCTGAGACCACCAGGGAGATTGTTAGAGAGGATGGTTCAGCTGGTGGGACTTAATGTCTTATTCCCCCTAGTCTCATAGCTCTCCTCTTCCAGGTACACACACACACACACACACACACACACACACACACACACACACACACACACACACACACACACACACACACACACACCAAGAACAGACTGTAACAATATAAGGAAACTATTATTCTTAGATGCAGATGAGGGGCACCTGTATTTCTCTGAGCTGCAGTCCCTTATTTTCCAGGCGCCCTCCTCTGCTCCTCCCTCCCTCTCCTTTCACCCTCCTTGGTCATTTCTTCGGGAACAGCACTTTTATTTTCATCCCTTCTCCGTAAGCCGGGTGGTCGTCTTGTCCCTGGAAAGTCATCCCACAAGACGGAGAGAGAGATCTGCCGTCGTTACAGTGTTTTGAATAATTCATGGGTTCCTCATAATGGAACAATCCACAGCGTTTTATGATACCATATTTCATGGTTAGTTGATGGTTAGGAGGGCTGGGAGACAGGCCAATAACAGCCATGGTGTAGGAATGGGAGGTGTGGTGGTGATATTCAGGGGGTGTGTGTTCAGTGTCTATGTAGGGTGCTGAGAGCCCCCTCCCCTACTTTCCAACACAAACATGGCTGAGATCATACCTCCCATGGTGCCCTAGTCCAGCCAGCCAGCCAGCCAATCAAAACAGCCGTCCTGCCCTCTGACAGCCTGTGTATTTACACCCTCTCCAGTATGACACCTGAGCCCAAACCATCTCCAAACCAAATAAGTAGACTATGTAGTGACCAGACTATGTAGTGACAGACTATGTAGTGACCAGACTATGTAGTGACCAGACTATGTAGTGACCAGACTATGTAGTGATCAGACTATGTAGTGACAGACTATGTAGAGACCAGACTATGTAGTGACCAGACTATGTAGTGACCAGACTATGTAGTGACCAGACTATGTAGAGACCAGACTATGTAGTGACCAGACTATGTAGTGACCAGACTATGTAGAGACCAGACTATGTAGTGACCAGACTATGTAGTGACAGACTATGTAGTGACCAGACTGTGTAACGACTAACTATGTAGCACTCAGACTATGTAGTGACAGACTATGTAGTGACCAGACTATGTAGTGACAGACTATGTAGTGACCAGACTATGTAGTGACCAGACTATGTAGTGACAGACTATGCAGTGATCAGACTATGTAGTGACCAGACTATGTAGAGACCAGACTATGTAGTGACCAGACTATGTAGTGACAGACTATGTAGTGACCAGACTATGTAGTGACCAGACTATGTAGTGACAGACTATGTAGTGACCAGACTGTGTAGTGATCAGACTATGTAGTGACCAGACTATGTAGTGACCAGACTGTGTAGTGATCAGACTATGTAGTGACAGACTATGTAGTGACCAGACTGTGTAGTGATCAGACAATGTAGTGATCAGACTATGTAGTGACCAGACTATGTAGTGACCAGACTGTGTAGTGATCAGACTATGTAGTGATCAGACTATGTAGAGACCAGACTGTGTAGTAACCAGACTATGTAGTGACTAGACTATGTAGTGACCAGACTGTGTAGTGACAAACTGTGTAGTGACCAGACTATGTAGTGACCAGACTGTGTAGCGACCAGACTGTGTAGTGACCAGACTGTGTAGTGACCAGACTATGTAGTGACCATAGTGACCAGACTGTGTAGTGACCAGACTGTGTAGTGACCAGACTATGTAGTGACCATAGTGACCAGACTATGTAGTGACCAGACAGTGTAGTGACCAGACTATGTAGTGACCATACTGACCAGACTATGTAGTGACCAGACTGTGTAGTGACCAGACTATGTAGTGACCATAGTGACCAGACTATGTAGTGACCAGACTGTGTAGTGACCAGACTATGTAGTGACCATAGTGACCAGACTATGTAGTGACCAGACTGTGTAGTGTGCGTCTATTAGATATGTTTCTGCATTAACCCCGAAGCTCAGTAGAACATATAGAACAGCCCCCCTAAGATGGATCATAGTTCTGTCTCCGTCTCAGGTTAACACTGTCTGATGTGGGGACTGTCTGGTTGGCCAAACCTCTTGAATGTCCTTCAAACCTAACCGACTCTTCGCAAAGTCAGGTCTGAGGTGTGTTATAGGAGACAGCCTGGGGTATAGAGCTTCTATCTGTTGCCACTTCAAACTACAATGCCTATAGAAGATGTTCCCATTGTCTGCTGTGCAGGTGTGCTCTCTCCCACAGAAAGACACAAAAAAACACACCTCAACGGAGAACCCGGTCTGCAGACATGCTATCTCTCTCTGTCATAAGAGATGCTATCTCGCTCTGTCATCAGAGATGCTATCTCTCTCTGTCATCAGAGATGCTATCTCTCTCTGTCATCAGAGATGCTATCGCTCTCTGTCATCAGAGATGCTATCGCTCTCTGTCATCAGAGATGCTATCGCTCTCTGTCATCAGAGATGCTATCTCTCTCTGTCATCAGACATGCATGCAACCGGGGAGGGGCTTAGGAACCATTTTACTGTGCGTAGCTTCACAATTTTTTTAATTGTTTATTTTTTATTATTTAACCTTTATTTAACCAGGTAGGCAAGTTGAGAACAAGTTCTCATTTACAATTGCGACCTGGCCAAGATAAAGCAAAGAAGTTCGACACATACAACGACACAGAGTTACACATGGAGTAAAACAAAGATACAGTCAATAACACAATAGAAAAATAAATCTATATACAATGTGAGCAAGTGAGGTGAGATAAGGGAGGTAAGGCAAAAAAAGGCCATGGTCGCGAAGTAAATACAATATAGCACTGTAAAACACTGGAATGGTCAATTTGCAGTGGAAGAATGTGCAAAATTGAGATAGAAATAATGGGGTGCAAAGGAGCAAAATAAATAAATAATTAAATACAGTAGGAGATGAGGTAGTTGTTTGGGCTAAATTATAGATGGGCTATGTACAGGTGCAGTAATCTGTGAGCTGCTCTGACACCTGGTGCTTAAAGCTAGTGAGGGAGATGTGTTTCCAGTTTCAGAAATGTTTGTAGTTCGTTCCAGTCATTGGCAGAGGAAGAATTGAAGAAAGGAAGAATTGGTTTTGGGGGTGACCAGAATGATATACCTGCTGGAGCGCGGGCTACAGGTGGGTGCTGCTATGGTGACCAGCGAGCTGAGATGAGGGGGGACTTTACCTAGCAGGGTCTTGTAGATGACCTGGAGCCAGTGGGTTTGGCGACGAGTATGAAGCGAGGGCCAGCCAACGAGAGCGTACAGGTCACAGTGGTGGGTAGTATATGGGGCTTTGGTGACTGTGATAGACTGCATCCAATTTATTGAGTAGGGTATTGGAGGCTATTTTGTAAATGACATCGACATTTTGTAAATGACATTGAAGTCGAGGATCGGTAGGATGGTCAGTTTTACGAGGGTATGTTTGGCAGCATGAGTGAAGGATGCTTTGTTGCGAAATAGGAAACCAATTCTAGATTTAACTTTGGATTGGAGATGTTTGATGTGAGTCTGGAATGAGAGTTGACAGTCTGACCAGACACCTAGGTATTTGTAGTTGTCCACATATTCTAAGTCAGAACCGTCCAGAGTAGTGATGCTGGACGGGCGGGCAGGTGGGGGCAGTGATCGGTTGAAGAGCATGCATTTAGTTTTACTTGTACTTAAGAGCAGTTGGAGTCCACGGAAGGAGAGTTGTATGGCATTGAAGCTTGCCTGGAGGGTTATTTTGTTTTTGTTTTGTTTTCCTAGTCTATTGTAGAGGTCTTAGTTATGTATTCAGGTTCAGGTCTGTTTTCAGAAACATTGTTTTCAGCAGCACTATCTTTTGTTGTTTGTTTCATCTCAGCCTGGGAGGAGTGTTTCAAGGCAGCCGCCACCCCTAGCCTGTTCTTCCTGGCAAATCTAACCAGGCATGTCTAATCCGCATCCAGGCAGGTTTAATCTGCATCCAGGCCGGTCTAATCAGCAACCAGGCATCTCTAAACCGCATCCAGGCAGATCTAATTTGCATCCAGGCAGGTCTAACCCACATCCAGGTAGGTCTAATCTGCATTATGGCAGGTCTAATCCGCATCCAGGCAGGTCTAATCCGCATCCAGGCAGGTCTAATCCACATCCAGGCAGGTCTAATCCACATCCAGGCAGGTCTAACCCACATCCAGGTAGGTCTAATCTGCATTATGGCAGGTCTAATCCGCATCCAGGCAGGTCTAATCCGCATCCAGGCAGGTCTAATCTGCATTATGGCAAGTCTAATCCGCATCCAGGTAGGTCTAATCCGCATCCAGGCAGGTCTAATCCGCATCCAGGCAGGTTTAATCCTCATCCAGGCAGGTCTAATCTGCATACAGGCAGGTCTAATCCACATTCAGGCATGTCTAATCCGTATCCACGCAGGTCTAATCCACATTCAGGCATGTCTAATCCGTATCCACGCAGGTCTAATCCACATTCAGGCAGGTCTAATCCGTATCCACGCAGGTCTAATCCACATTCAGGCAGGTCTAATCCGTATCCACGCAGGTCTAATCTGTCTGTCATTCTGTTTTATTTTGCTTTCCCTCAGCAAACTATGAACATCCCCTCTTCAACACTGCTCCCAAGGTCAACAAGTCCCATCTCATCCTCACACTGATCCGTTTGTCCCTTTGTTGAACACAATGTAGCTGTTTAACTCCACCCCGCCTTACATTGGCCTTGTTGTCATATTTGGGTCTGGTAAACACTCAATCCATGTGGTGATTGGAGCAGAGCAGTGCTGTGTTGTGGAAGGGGGAATCTGTTTCCTGTGCTATGAGGAACACTAGGCATGTGTTATCTGTAGAGCCTGGGGAGTGTGGAGGTGGGAGGGAGAGTTTATCTGTTCACTCACTTCTGACATCTCTCTCCATGTGAATTGTTGTTATGGAGATACTGTAGAGGGAGGGAGAGGAAGGGAGAGGAAGGGTGGGAGAAGGTGGAACACTCACATACTGTACCTGCTTCTGGCTGAGAGACTCTCTTAGGTCTCACATTCTCTCAATTCAATTCAATTTAATTCCAGGGCTGTATTGGCATGGGAAACATATGCTAACATTGCCAAAGCAAACGAGGTAGATAATAAACAAAATTGAAATAAACAATAAACATTAATAGAAAACATTACACTCACAGAAGTTCCAAAAGAATCAAGACATATGTCATATTTTGTCTATATATGTCTGTCTTTCTCGTTCTCACTGTCTGTCTCTCACTTTCTGTCTCTCTTTCTCTCTGTCTGTCTCTCACTCTCTGTCTCTCTTTCTCTCTGTCTGTCTCTCACTCTCTAATCTCTTTCTCTCTGTCTGTCTCTCGCTCTCTTTCTTTCTCTCTGTCTGTATCTCTCTTTCTGTCTAACTCGCTCTTTCTCTCTGTCTCTCTGTCTCATTCTCTGTCTATCTCACTCTTTCTATCTGTCTCTCTCTGTCTCTGTCTCTGTCTCTCAATTCAATTCAATTCAAGGGGCTTTATTGGCATGGGAAACGTGTTAACATTGCCAAAGCAAGTGAGGTAGATAATATACAAAAGTGAAATAAACAATACAAATGGACAGTAAACATTACACATACAGAAGTTTCAAAACAATAACACTTACAAATGTCATATTATGTATATTTACAGAGTTGTAACAATGTACAAATGGTGAAAGTACACAATGGTGTTTGTTCTTCTCTGGTTGCCCTTTTCTTGTGGCAACAGGTCACAAATCTTGCTGCTGTGATGGAACACGGTGGAATTTCACCCAGTAGATATGGGAGTTTATCAAAATTGGGTTTGTTTTCAAATTCTTTGTGGATCTGTGTAATCTGAGAGATGTACTGTATGTGTCTCTAATATGGTCATACATTTGGCAGGAGGTTAGGAAGTGCAGCTCAGTTTCCACCTCATTTTGTGGGCAGTGTGCACATAGCCTGTCTTCTCTTGAGAGCTAGGCAACCTTTCTCAATAGCAAGGCTATGCTCACTGAGTCTGTACATAGTCAATGCCTTCCTTAAGTTTGGGTCAGTCACAGTGGTCAGGTATTCTGACACTGTGTACTCTCTGTTTAGGGCCAAATAGCATTCTAGTTTGCTCTGTTTAAAAAATATATATTTCCAATGTGTCAAGTAAATGTCTATTTGTTTTCTCATGATTTGCTTTGGTAAAATTGTGCTGCTGTCCTGGGGCTCTGTGGGGTGTGTTTGTGTTAGTGTCTCTCAAATCAAAGTTTATTTGTCACGTGCGCCGAATACAACACAATGCAGATAGCCCGGTTAGCCAATGTGCGGGAGCACTGGTTGGTTGGGCCAATTGAGGTGGTATGTACATGAATGTATAGTTAAAGTGACTATGCATATATGATAAACAGAGAGTAGCAGCAGTGTAAAAAGAGGGGTTGTGGGGGCACACAATGCAAATAGTCCGGGTAGCCATTTGATTACCTGTTCAGGTGTCTTATGGCTTGGGGGTAAAAACTGTTGAGAAGCCTTTTTGTCAGAGACTTGGCACTCCGGGACCGCTTGCCATGCGGTAGTAGAGAGACACAGGACAGGTTGTTTGGTTTGGAACTGTTTTGGGGGAGTTGTTTAGTTACAAATGGTCCTGTATAGGTCTGGTGAGAGAGTGGTCCTGTATAGGTCCAATGAGAGAGGGGTCCTGTATAGGTCTGGTGAGAGAGTGGTCCTGTATAGGTCCGATGAGAGAGGGGTCCTGTATAGGTCTGGTGAGAGAGTGGTCCTGTATAGGTCCGATGAGAGAGGGGTCCTGTATAGGTCCGGTGAGAGAGTGGTCCTGTATAGGTCCGGTGAGAGACTGGTTCTGTATAGGTCCGGTAAGAGACTGGTTCTGTATAGGTCCGGTAAGAGAGGGGTCCTGTATAGGTCTGGTGAGAGAGTGGTCCTGTATAGGTCCGGTAAGAGAGGGGTCCTGTATAGGTCTGGTGAGAGAGTGGTCCTGTATAGGTCCGGTGAGAGAGGGGTCCTGTATAGGCCCAGTGAGAGAATGGTTCTGTATAGGCCCAGTGAGAGAGGGGTCCTGTATAGGTCTGGTGAGAGAGTGGTCCTGTATAGGTCCGGTGAGAGAGGGGTCCTGTATAGGTCCGGTGAGAGAATGGTTCTGTATAGGCCCAGTGAGAGAGGGGTCCTGTATAGGTCCGGTGAGAGAATGGTTCTGTATAGGTCCGGTGAGAGAGGGGTCCTGTATAGGTCCGGTGAGAGAATGGTTCTGTATAGGTCCGGTGAGAGAGGGGTCCTGTATAGGTCCGGTGAGAGAGGGGTCCTGTATAGGTCCAGTGAGAGAGAGAGAGAGAGAGAGAGAGAGAGAGAGAGAGAGAGAGAGAGAGAGAGAGATGTCAGGAAATGAGAGTGAGAGAGCTAAGTCAGGAAAATTTTTTATGACTTAGCATGCAAAGAATGCCTTCCATCAGCATCAAACGTCAAAATGCATGTTTGATTAATTGATACATTTAGCATAGAGATGAGAATTTAATAGTTATATGGGTGATTTGACTTTCAATACACATGAATGTAAGGAGATGAAAGTTGTGGGAATAAACAGGGTAAGGAGACTTTTTCAGCTTGTAGATTTAGAATGATAAGCTTGGTGAAAGGGGTTGCCAGGTCCAGGTCAGGGTAGATAGATAGTGTAAAGCTTGGTGAAAGGGGTTGCCAGCTCCAGGTCAGGGTAGATAGATAGTGTAAAGCTTGGTGAAAGGGGTTGCCAGCTCCAGGTCAGGGTAGATAGATAGTGTAAAGCTTGGTGAAAGGGGTTGCCAGCTCCCGTTTAAGGTAGATAGATAGTGTAAAGCTTGGTGAAAGGGGTTGCCAGCTCCAGTTTAAGGTAGATAGATAGTGTAAAGCTTGGTGAAAGGGGTTGCCAGCTCCAGGTCAGGGTAGATAGATAGTGTAAAGCTTGGTGAAAGGGGTTGCCAGCTCCAGGTCAGGGTAGATAGATAGTGTAAAGCTTGGTGAAAGGGGTTGCCAGCTCCAGGTCAGGGTAGATAGATAGTGTAAAGCTTGGTGAAAGGGGTTGCCAGCTCCAGTTTAAGGTAGATAGATAGTGTAAAGCTTGGTGAAAGGGGTTGCCAGCTCCAGTTTAAGGTAGATAGATAGTGTAAAGCTTGGTGAAAGGGGTTGCCAGCTCCAGGTCAGGGTAGATAGATAGTGTAAAGCTTGGTGAAAGGGGTTGCCAGTTCCCGTTTAAGGTAGATAGATAGTGTAAAGCTTGGTGAAAGGGGTTGCCAGCTCTAGTTTAAGGTAGATAGATAGTGTAAAGCTTGGTGAAAGGGGTTGCCAGCTCTAGTTTAAGGTAGATAGATAGTGTAAAGCTTGGTGAAAGGGGTTGCCAGCTCTAGTTTAAGGTAGATAGATAGTGTAAAGCTTGGTGAAAGGGGTTGCCAGCTCCAGGTCAGGGTAGATAGATAGTGTAAAGCTTGGTGAAAGGGGTTGCCAGCTCCAGGTCAGGGTAGATAGATAGTGTAAAGCTTGGTGAAAGGGGTTGCCAGCTCCAGGTCAGGGAGATGTGTGTATGTGTTCATGCGCATGTGTGTGCGTGTGTGCGTGTGTGTGTGTGTGTGTGTGTGTGTGTGTGTGTTAGCCTTACATGTCCTTAACAGTGGGGATGACTCTGAGCCCTGGGGAGTAGAATCATGAATCAGCTACATGGGATGTTTCAGCCGTGTTCACAGTAGCAACGCAGACTATAAAACAAAGCAGAAGAACTAGGAGGAAGCTTTGTCGTTTTCTTTCCTTCTCTGTTGCCCCACTATCAAAATATAAAGTCTAAAAATCCCTAGGTTAACATCACTCTACATATCCCCATGTCGTATCAAATCCACAGCGCTCAGGGTCATTTTTGTCCCACTTTCAAAACACGTCTCTGGCTTGGAAGCCTTTGGTATATTATAACAAAGGTGATAATCCGTAATGCTTACATTATTTGGCAATAATAAGGCCACTATAAACCAATAGTCTCTCTCTCTCTCACTCTCTCCTTCTCTCTCTACTTTATCTATTCCCTGTGTAACATATACCTTACAGATAGGGATGTGGTCATCTTTTCATCTCCCCGGGTACATCTGGGCCAGTTTAGAGGCCATGTGGAAGCCATTGGGACAGGGACTCTGAGCCTATTGATCAGAGAAAGATGTGCCTCTCTGGAGCCAGCATGGTTGGATCCCAGGACCCCTGTTTGCTTTGTCTCGCCCTCTTTAACATTCCTAGGCTCTCTATCTCTTTAAGACCCCCTCTGCACTTAACCCCCAATCACTCTCCTCGTTCTCGAGTTTGTGCTCTCTCTTGCTCATTCTCTCTCTCCTCCTTCTATGTTATTCACTCTCTCTCTTCTCTCTGCTCCCTACCTTCTCTCTCGCTCTCTCTCTTTTGCTCGTTCTCCCTTTCTTTCTTTCTTTCTTTCTTTCTTTCTTTCTTTCTTTCCTTCTTTCTTTCTTTCTTTCTTTCTTTCTTTCTTTCTTTCTCTTTCTCTCTCCCCCCTCTCTCTCTCCATCTCTCCTGAGTCTGGTGAAGTGATTGGAGAGTCAGCAGCAGTGTGGTGAAATGAGGTTCTCTCCCCAGCCAAGTCACCTCTCCAACACACACTGTTTTCATGTCAGTCTCTTTCCTTCCACACAGCCTGCCTCAGGTTCTCTCCCCAGCCAAGTCACCTCTCCAACACACACTGTTTTCATGTCACTCTCTTTCCTTCCACACAGCCTGCCTCAGGTTCTCTCCCCAGCCAAGTCACCTCTCCAACACACACTGATGTAATGTCGCTCTCTTTCCTTCCACACAGCCTGCCTCAGGTTCTCTCCCCAGCCAAGTCACCTCTCCAACACACACTGATGTAATGTCGCTCTCTTTCCTTCCACACAGCCTGCCTCAGGTTCTCTCCCCAGCCAAGTCACCTCTCCAACACACACTGATGTCATGCCACTCTCTCCATCCCCAACCAATCAAACAGCAACCGCCCTCCATAACAATCCACTCTCTCCTACTGTTTCCCCTTCCTAAACCTCTGTCAAATTATACTTTCATTGGAGACTACGTGTATTACGTTAAGATTTAAAGTAGGTCAAATGAAGATGAAAGGGAGGATGTCTGCTCTGAATTAGAATCGTTTGTCAGAGAGTGTTCCCCCCCCCCCCCCCCACACACACACACACACACACAGAAAGGTGCTGTACTGTACAGTTCAGGGGGAGCTGTTGATATCTCCTAAATCAGACATGAAACACTTCCAGGCCAGGCAGGTCAAATCCTCTACAAACACTGCAGGAGGATTCTTGTCTATCTGCCCTGGCTCTATTTACTCAGCACTGATCTACAATAACATTTTCTGTCTCCATACTTGTCTGTAAAAGATCTGTGTTTTTGGAAGATGAGTGAGAGACCTGAGAAGTGATACTAATCTCCCGGGGTCTCAGGCCAACAGATAAATGTATGAATGGAGATGTTTTTCTTCCAGTACACAGGGATAGAGGGATGTTTTTCTTCCAGTACGTGGGGATAGAGGGATGTTTTTCTTCCAGTACACGGGGATAGAGGGATGTTTTTCTTCCAGTACACGGGGATAGAGGGATGTTTTTCTTCCAGTACACGGGATAGAGGGATGTTTTTCTTCCAGTACACAGGGATAGAGGGATGTTTTTCTTCCAGTACACGGGGATAGAGGGATGTTTTTCTTCCAGTACACGGGGATAGAGGGATGTTTTTCTTCCAGTACATGAGGATAGAGGGATGTTTTTCTTCCAGTACACGGGGATAGAGGGATGTTTTTCTTCCAGTACACGGGGATAGAGGGATGTTTTTCTTCCAGTACATGAGGATAGAGGGATGTTTTTCTTCCAGTACACGGGGATAGAGGGATGTTTTTCTTCCAGTACACGGGGATAGAGGGATGTTTTTCTTCCAGTACACGGGGATAGAGGGATGTTTTTCTTCCAGTACACAGGGATAGAGGGATGTTTTTCTTCCAGTACACGGGGATAGAGGGATGTTTTTCTTCCAGTACACGGGGATAGAGGGATGTTTTTATTCCAGTACACGGGGATAGAGGGATGTTTTTCTTCCAGTACACGGGGATAGAGGGATGTTTTTCTTCCAGTACACAGGGATAGAGGGATGTTTTTCTTCCAGTACATGGGGATAGAGGGATGTTTTTCTTCCAGTACACGGTGATAGAGGGATGTTTTTCTTCCAGTACACGGGGATAGAGGGATGTTTTTCTTCCAGTACACAGGGATAGGGGGATGTTTTTCTTCCAGTACACAGGGATAGAGGGATGTTTTTCTTCCAGTACATGAGGATAGAGGGATGTTTTTCTTCCAGTACACGGGGATAGAGGGATGTTTTTCTTCCAGTACACGGGGATAGAGGGATGTTTTTCTTCCAGTACACGGGGATAGAGGGATGTTTTTCTTCCAGTACACAGGGATAGAGGGATGTTTTTCTTCCAGTACACGGGGATAAAGGGATGTTTTTCTTCCAGTGCGCGGGGATAGAGGGATGTTTTTCTTCCAGTACGCGGGGATAGAGGGATGTTTTTCTTCCAGTACACGGGGATAGAGGGATGTTTTTCTTCCAGTACACGGGGATAGAGGGATGTTTTTCTTCCAGTACACGGGGATAGAGGGATGTTTTTCTTCCAGTACACGGGGATAGAGGGATGTTTTTCTTCCAGTACACGGGGATAGAGGGTGAATGCAGGGTCAAATGGTGCTCAGTGGGGAAGCGGGCTGTCTTTGTGGAGGTCATTTTTCCAGCAGCGTCAGTGATACAGCTGTCAGACTCTTACAGTTTCCCTGCTCTGGATCACAGGCTGTCTTCCCCAAACCAGTGACACTACAGTAAATCACTGTGTATCCAGTCCCGTTATGAAGACTCACAATGACTGCACAGAACACTAACCATAACACACTCTTCCTGTACTACTAACTCATATTATACACCTTCCTTCGAGACAGGGTAAGCACGCGCAGACACACACACAATCTGCCCTGCGTTCCCCCTCTACTCCCCCAATACTATACACACCTTCCTATCTCCTGTTTCTCAGGAACAGGTAGGGAATAAACCCCCTCCTTCTCTCCCTCTGTCTGCCCTAGCCACATCCAGGGGTCTGATGGTTACCCCGGGCCTTCCACAGCTGTGCTCTCTGTGCTGTGGTTATGGGGGTGAGAGGGCTGGGGTGGAAGAGGTAGTTAGGTGGGATGGAGGGGGTCGGCGGGATGGAGGGGGTCGGTGGGATGGAGGGGCTCGGTGGGATGGAGGGGGTCGGCGGGCGGGAGGGGGTCGGCAGGCGGGAGGCGGGTCGGTGGGATTGAGGGTGGCGGGAGGGGGGTTGAGAGTTGTGATCTCGGGGCCAGGAATGTTAATTGGGAAGATTGTTTTAATAAGGCCCTCATTGCAGATGCTGAATGGTGGGTGGTGCTGGGGCCACACAGACAGACAGGCAGGCATCTGGGGGACTCATGCTCACAAACAGCACCGGCAGCAGGGAGAGAGAGACAGGTAGACCGTGTGTGGACAACAGAGATGGATTAGGATGCGCTGCGGTATTGTGTCTGTGTGTATGTGTGTGTGTGTGTGTGTGTGTGTGTGTGTGTGTGTGTGTGTGTGTGTGTGTGTGTGTGTGTGTGTGTGTGTGTGTGTGTGAAACAGACAGGGAGAAATAGAGAGAGATTTAATGTTCAAAGAAATATAGAGCCACTAATTAGATAACACTTCCAACAAAGTGTGACTGCAGACACAGAGAATGCCAACAGCAGCTCTCACTGTCACATTAGATGAGTTGCAGCACACACACACACACACACACATACACACACACACACACACACACACACACACACACACACACACACACACACACACACACACACACACACACACACACACACACACACACACACACACACACACACATACTGTGTTTTCTGGTACAGTGTATTGTGTGTGTGCTGGTACAGTGTATTGTGTGTGTGCTGGTACAGTGTACTGTGTGTGCTGGTACAGTGTATTGTGTGTGTGCTGGTACAGTGTATTGTGTGTGCTGGTACAGTGTTTGTGTGTGCTGGTACAGTGTATTGTGTGTGTGCTGGTACAGTGTACTGTGTGTGCTGGTACAGTGTACTGTGTGTGCTGGTACAGTGTATTGTGTGTGTGCTGGTACAGTGTATTGTATGTGTGCTGGTACAGTGTTTGTGTGTGCTGGTACAGTGTATTGTGTGTGTGCTGGTACAGTGTACTGTGTGTGCTGGTACAGTGTACTGTGTGTGCTGGTACAGTGTACTGTGTATGTTGGTACACTGTATTGTGTGTGTGCTTGTACAGTGTACTGTGTGTGCTGGTACAGTGCATTGTGTGTGTGCTGGTACAGTGTTTGTGTGTGCTGGTACAGTGTATTGTGTGTGTGCTGGTACAGTGTTTGTGTGTGCTGGTACAGTGTATTGTGTGTGCTGGTACAGTGTAATGTGTGTGCTTGTACAGTGTACTGTGTGTGCTGGTACAGTGTATTGTGTGTGTGCTTGTACAGTGTACTGTGTGTGTGCTGGTACAGTGTATTGTGTGTGCTGGTACAGTGTATTGTGTGTGTGCTTGTACAGTGTACTGTGTGTGTGCTGGTACAGTGCATTGTGTGTGTGCTGGTACAGTGTATTGTGTGTGCTGGTACAGTGTATTGTGTGTGCTGGTACAGTGCATTGTGTGTGTGCTGGTACAGTGTACTGTGTGTGCTTGTACAGTGTACTGTGTGTGCTGGTACAGTGTATTGTGTGTGCTGGTACAGTGTACTGTGTGTGCTTGTACAGTGTACTGTGTGTGCTGGTACAGTGTATTGTGTGTGCTGGTACAGTGTACTGTGTGTGCTGGTACAGTGTATTGTGTGTGCTGGTACAGTGTACTGTGTGTGCTTGTACAGTGTACTGTGTGTGCTGGTACAGTGTATTGTGTGTGCTGGTACAGTGTACTGTGTGTGCTGGTACAGTGTATTGTGTGTGCTGGTACAGTGTTTGTGTGTGCTGGTACAGTGTACTGTGTGTGCTTGTACAGTGTACTGTGTGTGCTGGTACAGTGTACTGTGTGTGCTGGTACAGTGTATTGTGTGTGCTGGTACAGTGTTTGTGTGTGCTGGTACAGTGTATTGTGTGTGTGCTGGTACAGTGTACTGTGTGTGCTGGTACAGTGTACTGTGTGTGCTGGTACAGTGTACTGTGTATGTTGGTACACTGTATTGTGTGTGTGCTTGTACAGTGTACTGTGTGTGCTGGTACAGTGCATTGTGTGTGTGCTGGTACAGTGTATTGTGTGTGCTGGTACAGTGTATTGTGTGTGTGCTTGTACAGTGTACTGTGTGTGTGCTGGTACAGTGCATTGTGTGTGTGCTGGTACAGTGTATTGTGTGTGCTGGTACAGTGTATTGTGTGTGCTGGTACAGTGCATTGTGTGTGTGCTGGTACAGTGTACTGTGTGTGCTTGTACAGTGTACTGTGTGTGCTGGTACAGTGTATTGTGTGTGTGTGTGTGTGCTGGGCTGGGCTGGGTAGAGAGCTAGACGGCTAGAAGTCTGCAATATCTGGGCTGGGTAGAAGTCTACAATATCTGGGCTGGGTAGAAGTCTACAATATATGAGCTGGGTAGAAGTCTACAATATATGGGCTGGGTAGAGAGCTAGAGGGCTAGAAGTCTGCAATATCTGGGCTGGGTAGAAGTCTACAATATCTGGGCTGGGTAGAAGTCTACAATATATGAGCTGGGTAGAAGTCTACAATATATGGGCTGGGTAGAGAGCTAGAGGGCTAGAAGTCTACAATATATGGGTTGGGTAGAGAGCTAGAGGGCTAGAAGTCTACAAAATCTAGGCTGGGTAGAAGTCTACAATATCTGGGCTGGGTAGAGAGCTAGAGGGCTAGAAGTCTACAAAATCTAGGCTGGGTAGAAGTCTACAATATCTGGGCTGGGTAGAAGTCTACAATATATGGGCTGGGTAGAAGTCAACAGTGTCTGGGCTGGGTAGAAGTCTACAATATAGGGGCTGGGTAGAAGTCTACAATATATGGGCTTGGTGGAAGTCTACAATATATGGGCTGGGTAGAAGTGTACAATATCTGGGCTGGGTAGAAGTGTACAATATATGGGCTTGGTGGAAGTCTACAATATATGGGCTGGGTAGAAGTGTACAATATCTGGGCTGGGTAGAAGTGTACAATATATGGGCTGGGTAGAAGTGTACAATATATGGGCTTGGTGGAAGTCTACAATATATGGGCTGGGTAGAAGTGTACAATATATGGGCTGGGTGGAAGTGTACAATATATGGGCTGGGTGGAAGTCTACAATATCTGGGCTGGGTAGAAGTCAACAGTATCTGGGCTGGGTAGAAGTGTACAATATATGGGCTGGGTAGAAGTGTACAATATATGGGCTGGGTGGAAGTCTACAATATATGGGCTGGGTAGAAGTGTACAATATATGGGCTGGGTAGAAGTCTACAATATATGGGCTGGGTAGAAGTCTACAATATATGGGCTGGGTAGAAGTCTACAATATATGGGCTGGGTAGAAGTCTACAATATCTGGGCTGGGTAGAAGTCTACAATATATGGGCTGGGTAGAAGTCTACAATATATGGGCTGGGTAGAAGTCTACAATATATGGGCTGGGTAGAAGTCTACAATATATGGGCTGGGTAGAGAGCTAGAGGGCTATACGTCTATAATATCTGGGCTGGGTAGAGAGCTAGAGGGCTAGAAGTCTACAATATCTGGGCTGGGTACAGAGCTAGAGGTCTAAAAGTCTACAATATATGGGCTGGGTAGAGAGCTAGAGGGCTAGAAGTCTACAATATATGGGCTGTGTAGAGATCTAGAGGGCTAGAAGTCTACAATATCTGGGCTGGGTAGAGAGCTAGAGGTCTAGAAGTATACAATATATGGGCTGGGTAGAGAGCTAGAGTGCTAGAAGTCTACAATATATGGGCTGGGTAGAGAGCTAGAGGGCTAGAAGTCTACAATATCTGGACTGGCAAGAAGTCTACAATATCTGGGCTGGGGAGAAGAGTCTAGAGGGCTAGAATACTAGAGTCTATATTGTTGGCATATCCATGTACACTCAGGCCTCCAGCCACTGAAGACTTTTACTGTTGAACACTGGATCGGCTCCAACGCAGTCAACATATTCTGTCATTATGTTTATCAGGAATGTCCATGCCCTTTCAGGCAGCAGTTATGTGAAATCGTTATAGTAGTCCCGCCCCCCAAAAGTGATGTAGTATTTATGTTTGACCTTAGAAGACACATTTACCCAGATTTACTGGTAAACTGAGGGTTTCAAGCTACCAAACTCCCCTGAGCGCCGTCAGGAGGAATGCTACTTGATCAAGTTGTGTAAACAGAGTATTCGATTCACCTCAGCCAATCCCTGATGAGGAAAGTGCTGTATACAAATGAATGAGAGCGGGTGGTAACCATAGTGCCTGATGGGGTGATTCCACAACATGTAACTAATGGTAACAGGTTCCCTTTCAGCTCCAAACTGCCTGTTAATCACTTGCATATGCAGATATGTACTGTAGGAGCTGACAGTTCAGGAAATGGCCCGTAAACTGTTTCTCTTGTGTTTTTTCTATCATAAAATGGGAATGTGATAATCTGCTGCAGATGTTTGTTATGTAGTTTGTCTGGTGGCAGGTCTTCTTACTGTGATGCTGTTGCTGCTTACTAGGGGGGTGCTCTAGGCTCCTGCCAGTACCTCGGCCCTCGAAAAACAAAACGCTTTCTTTATTTTAGTCCAGCTACCACTCCCCAGCACTCCAATCAAACAGCCTCTGTTTATTGAACTAAAAGGTGCCAAGTCACTCAGTCACTCATATAAACCTGCCTCTCCGGCCCTCTGCCCTCGCTAAATTCCCCCATGTCCACCCAACCCAGCACAGTCTCTCCCTGCCTCTCTCCATGTTCACCCTACCCAACACCGTCACTGCCTCTCCCCATGTGCACCCAACCCAACACCATCTATCCCTGTTTCTCTCCATGTCCACCCAACCCAGCACAGTCTCTCCCTGTGCACCCAACCCAACACAGTCTCTCCCTGTCTCTCCCCATGTCCACCCAACCCAACACAGTCTCTCCCTGTCTCTCCCCATGTCCACCCAACCCAACACAGTCTCTCCCTGTCTCTCCCCATGTGCACCCAACCCAACACAGTCTATCCCTGTCTCTCCCCATGTCCACCCAACCCAACACAGTCTCTCACTGCCTCTCCCCATGTCCACCCAACCCAACACAGTCTCTCCCTGCCTCTCCCCCTATGCAACCAACCCAACACAGTCTCTCCCTGCCTCTCCCCATATGCACCCAACCCAATACAGTCTCTCCCTGCCTCTCCCCATGTCCACCCAACCCAACACAGTCTCTCCCTGTCTCTCTCCATGTGCACCCAACCCAACACAGTCTCTCCCTGCCTCTCCCCATGTGCACCCAACCCAACACAGTCTCTCCCTGTCTCTCCCCATGTCCACCCAACCCAACACAGTCTCTCCCTGCCTCTCCCCATGTCCACCCAACCCAACACAGTCTCTCCCTGCCTCTCCCCATGTCCACCCAACCCAACACAGTCTCTCCCTGTTTCTCCCCATATGCACCCAACCCAGCACAGTCTCTCCCTGTCTCTCCCCATGTCCACCCAACCCAACACCATCTCTCGCTGCCTCTCTCCATGTCCACCCAACCCAACACCATCTCTCCCTGTCTCTCCCCATGTCCACCCAACCCAACACCATCTCTCGCTGTCTCTCCCCATGTCCACCCAACCCAACACCATCTCTCCCTGTCTCTCCCCATGTCCACCCAACCCAACACCGTCCCTGTCTCTCCCCATGTCCACCCAACCCAACACAGTCTCTCCCTGCCTCTCTCCATGTCCACCCAACCCAACACCATCCCTGCCAATCCCCATGTCCAAACAAACCCAACACCATCTTTCCCTGTCTCTCTCCATGTTCACCCAACCCAACACCGTCCCTGCCTCTCTCCATGTCCACCCAACCCAACACCATCTCTCCCTGTCTCTCCCCATGTGCACCCAACTCAACACCATCTCTCCCTGTCTCTCCCCATGTGCACCCAACCCAACACCATCTCTCCCTGTCTCTCCCCATGTCCACCCAACCCAACACCGTCTCTCCCTGTCTCTCCCCATGTGCACCAAACCCAACACCGTCCCTGCTTCTCCCCATGTGCACCCAACCCAACACCGTCTCTCTGTACCACCAGCCGGAAGAGAACACTTATGACCATTTAAACAAACACAGTCCCTCAATGGCCTCTCTGTCTTTCTGCAGGACCATGGGGCAGGGCTTCCTCTCCTCTGTATGTGTGTGTGTGTGTGTGTGTGTGTGTGTGTGTGTGTGTGTGTGTGTGTGTGTGTGTGTGTGTGTGTGTGTGTGTGTGTGTGTGTGTGTGTATGTGTGTGTGTGTGTGTGTGTGTGTGTGTGTGTGTGTGTGTGTGTGTGTGCGTGTGCTTGCGTTGTAATTATAAAGAAATGAAGTGGTCTGAGCCAGGTTTGCAGTCTGCCAGTCCCCCTCCTACCTGGACTCTCCCCAGCCTCGCTGTTTGCCTGACTAGTGTGGAGATATCCTCTGTTGTGTGACAGAAAGGTCCGGGCAGCCATCTTCCATGCAGGGTACAAGCCCTAGGCTTGGACTGGAAACACTTTCACAACACATTCCAGGTGCCCATACCGCTCTCATAACCATCACCACACTCACAGCATAGAGAGAATGATGCCAGCTTCGCTCCTCTCCTTTCAGCAGCAGATGGCTTGACTGAGGATGTGTATATCTGCTAGCTAGCCCCACATGTGTAGCTCAACCTCTGGATTAGGATCAAAACAGACTGTCAAACTTTCACCCTCAAACTAATTACCAAATGTTGAAATGCTTAGACATAGATGGATGCTTGGAAGAAGATGACAGATGAGTTTGTCCATACAATACATTATTATATCAATATGGATATGTATGCTTGTCAAAATATTGACGGTAACATAATATTTTGGGTCACATTTACCCATGGCTTGTTTATTTACAAAGGGATCTACACAGTTTATTGTCATTGCTTAGATTGTTTAACATAGTTCATTTGGAAATCCTGTCCCCTCTCTATGACATCACTTCTCAGTCTGCTTGCACAGTGGTTTTGGTAAATGCTAAGAGGGATCCTTGGGCTGACTGAACCCTTACCATAACCCTAACCCTAATATTAACACTTATCAACTTCGAACACACAGAGGTTATGTCTCATCTCAATGACCTCACAGTATTCAGAGTATACAGTACAGGAGGTTGGTGGCAGCTTCATTGGGGAGGACAGGCTCATGGAATAGGTGGAATGGTATCAAATGCATCACACATATGGTTTCCAGGTGTTTGATGCCATTCCATGTGCTCCATTCTGGACATTATTATGAGCCGTCCTCCCCTCAGCAGCCTCCTGTGGTCTACAGGTGCAGAGCCTAAAGGATTGTTGATGCTCCATGTCTTCATCTGCTCACTGTGACATATTTACTGTCAGTCTGCGGGGGTCTTGTGGTAGAACGCTCACGTGGGCCTTTGAAAGTCTGTAACCAATGTGTGGACCAGTTTCATTCATGGACAATATAGTAAGGAAACATGTTGCATAATCTCTTGGGAACTGATGTTGAAAGTTGAAACTTTATTAAACTTAAGACCACTTGGGTTCACTCCCCTCCCACTCTGCTGGAGATCTCTATTCTGTTAAGGTTTTCTTCCGTCGAAGGAGAGGAGGACCAAAATGCAGCGTGGTTATTATTAAAGATGATAACAAACAATAAAAAAACACTAAACGTAACGTGAAAAACCTAAACAGCCTTATCTGGTGCAAACAAACACAGAGACAGGAACAACCACCCACAAAACCCAACAGGCTACCTAAATATGGTTCCCAATCAGAGACAATGACTAACACCTGCCTCTGATTGAGAACCATATCAGGCCAAACATAGAAATAGACAAACTAGACACACAACATAGAATGCCCACTCAGATCACACCCTGACCAAACAAAACATAGAAACATACGAAGCAAACTATGGTCAGGGTGTGACATATTTTCTCGTCCTGTCTGTTTGTATCTATTCTACATAGCCTCAGCATACTGCCCTGTTTATAACACCAGGACCCCTAGCCCTGTCTATAACACCAGGACCCCTAGCCCTGTTTATAACACCAGGACCCCTAGCGCTGTCTATAACACCAGGACCCCTAGCCCTGTCTATAACACCAGGACCCCTAGCCCTGTCTATAACACCAGGACCCCTAGCCCTATCTATAACCCCAAGACCCCTAGCCCTGTCCATAACCCCAGGACCCCTACCCCTGTCTATAACACCAGGACCCCTAGCCCTATCTATAACACCAGGACCCCTAGCACTGTCTTTAACCCCAGGACCCCTAGCCCTGTCCATAACCCCAGGACCCCTAGCCCTGTCCATAACACCAGGACCCCTAGCCCTGTCTATAACACCAGGACCCCTAGCCCTGTCTATAACACCAGGACCCCTAGCCCTGTTCATAACACCAGGACCCCTAGCCCTGTCTATAACACCAGGACCCCTAGCCCTGTCTATAACACCAGGACCCCTAGCCCTGTCTATAACACCAGGACCCCTAGCCCTGTCCATAACCCCAGGACCCCTAGCCCTGTTCATAACACCAGGACCCCTAGCCCTGTCTATAACACCAGGACCCCTAGCCCTGTCTATAACACCAGGACCCCTAGCCCTGTCTATAACACCAGGACCCTAGCCCTGTTCATAACACCAGGACCCCCAGCCCTTACTTATCTACTGGTCATGGACCATTGGACCATTGGACCTGAGCTCTGTGTATAGGGTGTCTGTGAGGAGGGAGAGAGGAGAGAGGGCATGAGCTCACAACACAGGAATGAGATAAATAGAGAGAGAAAGAAGAAGCTGCCATGTCCAATCTCATCTCTCTGGTGGTGGGGTCAGTAGGGAAGGAGGGAGAGGGATGGAGGGAGGAAAGGAGGGAGATAGAAGGAGGAGAAGACAGACGTGGTGCTGTGAGAGGGGTTTAACACACACACACTTACACTCACACTGAGCCTTTGGCAAATTTACTGGATCCGTACTGCCCCAACCAGCCTGGGGTTTGGGGGGGGCAGGGCTTAACACGCCATGGGTGGGGGCCTATCTTTGATGTGAACTTTTGGGAGAATGGGAGCTGGGGGCAAGGAAATGACATCAGCAGCTGAGGGGGGAAAGAGAGGGATACATATATAGATAAATACAGAGTGAAAGAGCAGGAGGTGTGGGACCCATAGGGCAGTGCTGGAGGGGAGATGGAGAGTTTTTATGTGGGAGCTCTTACTACGTATCACAGCCTAGCAGAAAACAGCCTAGCAGAGAACAGCCTAGCAGAGAACAGCCTAGCAGAGAACAGCCTAGCAGAGAACAGCCTAGCAGAGAACAGTCTAGCAGAGAACAGCCTAGCAGAAAACAGCCTAGCAGAGAACAGCCTAGCAGAGAACAGCCTAGCAGAGAACAGCCTAGCAGAGAACAGCCTAGCAGAGAACAGCCTAGCAGAGAACAGTCTAGCAGAGAACAGCCTAGCATAGAACAGCCAAGCAGAGAACAGTCTAGCAGAGAACAGTCTAGCAGAGAACAGTCTAGCAGAGAACAGCCTAGCATAGAACAGCCAAGCAGAGAACAGCCTAGCAGAGAACAGTCTAGCAGAGAACAGCCTAGCAGAGAACAGCCTAGCAGAGAACAGCCTAGCAGAGAACAGCCTAGCAGAGAACAGTCTAGCAGAGAACAGCCTAGCAGAGAACAGTCTAGCAGAGAACAGCCTAGCAGAGAACAGCCTAGCAGAGAACAGCCTAGCAGAAAACAGCCTAGCAGAGAACAGCCTAGCAGAGAACAGCCTAGCAGAGAACAGCCTAGCAGAGAACAGCCTAGCATAGAACAGTCTAGCAAGGAACAGCCTAGCAGAGAACAGCCAAGCAGAGAACAGCCAAGCAGAGAACAGCCTAGCAGAGAACAGCCTAGCATAGAACAGCCTAGCATAGAACAGCAAAGCAGAGAACAGCCTAGCAGGAAACAGCCTAGCATAGAACAGCCTAGCAGAAAACAGCCTAGCAGAAAACAGCCTAGCAGAAAACAGCCTAGCAGAAAACAGCCTAGCATAGAACAGCCTAGCAGAGAACAGCCTAGCAGAGAACAGTCTAGCAGAGAACAGCCTAGCAGAGAACAGTCTAGCAGAGAACAGTCAAGCAGAGAACAGCCTAGCAAAGAACAGCCTAGCAGGAAACAGAATGAGCTCAATTAAACTTAGTTATTGTTGTCTTTATTTTGAGAGAGAGAGAGAGAGAGAGAAAGAGTAGGACAGAGAAAGATAGAGAGAGATGTTTGCCTACTGTGTCCACATGAGGCCAAAAGTATCCCACTCTTAAGTAACAGCATGCACATCTGGGAGCGATTACTCATTTAATATTTTCTCATTGTTTGCTGTGGAGTCTCTCACTCCTCTCCTCCTCTCTCCGTTGCTCCACCTCTAATCCCTCTGTTATTTATGGGCTGCCATGTTTGGAGAGCGACGTATAGCCGTGCCTTGTGGCTCCTCGCCTTCCCCAAATCAAGACCATTTGTTAACTTTAACAGGAGCAATACTATCCTTGTGAAGACAAGAGGAGAAGAGGGGGGACCAGCACTGTACAACACATTCACTTCCCTTCCAGGACATGCAACAAAACACTTCTGTCCTCCTCCCCTTCCTCCTCCCCTCTCCAGTTGCTCTCGGACACTTTTCCTTTTTCTGTCTTTCTTCTTCTGTGGTTAGTCATGTTCACTCTGACTATTGTTTCTTCTTCTGTGGTTAGTCATGTTCACTCTGACTATTGTTTCTTCTTCTGTGGTTAGTCATGTTCACTCTGACTATTGTTTCTTCTTCTGTGGTTAGTCATGTTCACTCTGACTATTGTTTCTTCTTCTGTGGTTAGTCATGTTCACTCTGACTATTGTTTTAAGGAAATGCTGCAAACCAAAGGCAGATCAATCCAGCTTCCTGTGTTTCTTGCAGGTTTGTTTTTGTATGCTTTTGGACAAATCTTCAGCTCCCCAATGGGTCTTTTTTTAAAACTGGTGCAGATTTGTGGGGGGAGCTTACTGTAATCCCTTTAATTTCCTCTGAACAAAGCTCATTTGATCATCCCGTTCAGGCTTGTGTGCCGCATTAAGTCTTCATTTTCATTAATGTCGAAAGCGCACTGGAATCTCATTTTAATTTGACATTTCAGCATCTGGTTTCAATTTCCCAGGGGGGGGGGGGGGGGGGGGGGTAAGAGAGGGCTGGTGGTTGAATAGGAGAACCCATGGGTTTGAGAGGCAGAGAGGGCTGGTGGTTGAACAGGAGAACCCATGGGTTTGAGGGGCAGAGAGGGCTGGTGGTTGAATAGGAGAACCCATGGGTTTGAGGGGCAGAGAGGGCTAGTGGTTGAACAGGAGAACCCATGGGTTTGAGGGGCAGAGAGGGCTAGTTGAAAACCTTCTCTTAGGGAGTCTCCACTATAAGAGATGATCATAGTTATTTGAGGTAGCCTGTACTCAGCCCTAGTGTGCTACTGTGGACCTGGGCAGTGATTGGTCAGGTCTGTACAGTTACGTTAGAGACAGATCCAGACCCAGGCAGAGCCTTAAAGATGTTTCCCACTGGAGAGCCAGGCAGAGCCTTAAAGATGTTTCCCACTGGAGAGGCAGGCAGAGACTTGAAGATGTTTCCCACTGGAGAGCCAGGCAGAGCCTTGAAGATGTTTCCCACTGGAGAGCCAGGCAGAGCCTTAAAGATGTTTCCCACTGGAGAGCCAGGCAGAGCCTTGAAGATGTTTCCCACTGGAGAGCCAGGCAGAGCCTTAAAGATGTTTCCCACTGGAGAGGCAGGCAGAGACTTGAAGATGTTTCCCACTGGAGAGCCAGGCAGAGCCTTGAAGATGTTTCCCACTGGAGAGCCAGGCAGAGCCTTAAAGATGTTTCCCACTGGAGAGCCAGGCAGAGCCTTGAAGATGTTTCCCACTGGAGAGCCAGGCAGAGCCTTGAGGATGTTTCCCACTGGAGAGCCAGGCAGAGCCTTAAAGATGTTTCCCACTGGAGAGCCAGGCAGAGACTTGAAGATGTTTCCCACTGGAGAGGCAGGCAGAGACTTGAAGATGTTTCCCACTGGAGAGCCAGGCAGAGCCTTGAAGATGTTTCCCACTGGAGAGCCAGGCAGAGCCTTGAAGATGTTTCCCACTGGAGAGCCAGGCAGAGCCTTGAAGATGTTTCCCACTGGAGAGCCAGGCAGAGCCTTGAAGATGTTTCCCACTGGAGAGCCAGGCAGAGCCTTGAAGATGTTTCCCACTGGAGAGCCAGGCAGAGACTTGAAGATGTTTCCCACTGGAGAGCCAGGCAGAGCCTTGAAGATGTTTCCCACTGGAGAGCCAGGCAGAGCCTTGAAGATGTTTCCCACTGGAGAGCCAGGCAGAAGCCTTGCAGTGTCATACCAATGGCTGCACTGCAGCATCCTACCAATGCCTGCTCTCTCCTCAGCCAGCTGTCTGTCAAAACGATAGGGAGGAGCCCTGATAAGATGAGAGTTTTCTCTTTAATCAGCAACGCAGCAATGCATCTAATTTAACCTTTATTTCACTAGGCATTTATTTAACTATTGATACACCATTCTTAAAAGGTAAAGATAGTAGATTGATTATCACACACTGTGTATGTGGCATATCAGGAAGCTGATTAACCAGCATGATCATTGCACAATAAAAGGTAATTCTACAATACCACAGATGTCTCAAGTTTTGAGGGACTGTGCAATTGGCATACTGACTGCAGGAATGTTCAACCGAGTTGTTGCCAGATAGTTGAATGTTAATTTCTCCACCATAAGCCACCACCAACTTCATTTTAGAGGATGTGCTGAGGAGTGTGTCTGTCTGTAACAAAGTAATTTTGTGTGGAAAAAACAAATTATTATTGGCTGGGCCCCTGCCCAATCATGATCCATAGATTATGGCCCAATGAATTTATTTCAGTTGACTGATTTCCTTCTATGAACTGTACAATCTATGAAATATATATTTTTGTTCAGTATAGATAGCTTATAACTATAGAGAATATCTTCCAAGGCCATTAGAAAGACACTGTCTGACTGACAGTCATTCTGTTGCCTCCCATCATCACATCAGCAGCACAGTTAGTAAAGCCAGGAAGGACAAAGATGTGTCTTCATGCTGGAACCTGTGTGACCCACATATTAAGACAGGCAAGGCACACACAAATACACACCCATTCACACCCATACACACTGTGCTTGGTGTTCCTGTTAAGGGCCCAGGAAACATTATCTGGTAGGGGACAGCTGAAGGTTCACGGCAGGGAGGGAGAGAGGGAGGGAGGGAGGGAGGGAGGGAGGGAGGGAGGGAGGGAGGGAGGGAGGGAGGGAGGGAGGGAGAATGGTAGTGGAGGCTCATTATCCAAAAAACATGCAGGACAGCACACAGCAGGGCCCTCCATCCTGTCCTCCCTCACATAGAGACCAGGAGACCAGAGGCAGCCTCTCTTGGCAAGGCTGACTGTGATTCTGGTGAAGAGTTAGAGGTTCGCTCCAGTCCCTCATCCATCATTCTCTCTCTTTCTTTCTTTATTTCCACTTCTCTAATTCTCTCTCGTAAGATTATGTTTCTCCCCATGCAGGTGGCCAGGGTTGCCTGCTGCACTGTGATGTGTGGTAGTCAGCTGTGCTTGTGGAGGAAAGGTATCAGGGGGAGGAGAGAGGACAGAGAGCCAAGCGGGGGACTGAGGGTTGTAGAGGAGGAGTGGAGGTCATTGGGTTGTGCTGCTGTAAACACTAGAGGATGCCAGCTCTCACCAGCCTTCCTCTATCTTTCTCTCCCTCTCTCTCTCTCTCTCTCTCCATCTCTATCCATCCCCAGGGATAATCCAGTTCTAAGTTTCTATATTCTCCTCTCCTCAAGTGTTCTCTAGGGTCCTCTCCTCTAATGTTCTCTAGTGTCCTCTCCTCTAGTGTTCTCTAGTCTCCTCTCCTCTAATGTTCTCTAGTGTCCTCTCCTCTAGTGTTCTCTTGTCTCCTCTCCTCGAGGGTTCTCTTGTCTCCTCTCCTCGAGTGTTCTCTTGTCTCCTCTCATCTAATGTTCTCTAGTGTCCTCTCCTCTAGTGTTCTCTTGTCTCCTCTCCTCGAGTGTTCTCTTGTCTCCTCTCCTCTTGTCTCCTCTCCTCTAGTGTTCTCTAGTCTCCTCTCCTCTAGTGTTCTCATGTCTCCTCTCCTCTAGTGTTCTCTTGTCTCCTCTCCTCCAGTGTTCTCTAGTCTCCTCTCCTCTAGTGTTCTCGTCTCCTCTCCTCGAGTGTTCTCTTGTCTCCTCTCCTCTTGTCTCCTCTCCTCCAGTATTATCTAGTCTCCTCTCCTCCAGTGTTCTCCAGTCTCCTCTCCTCCAGTGTTTTCTAGTGTCCTTTTCTCCAGTGTTTTCTGGTGTCCTCTCCTCTAGTGTTCTCTAGTGTCCTCTCCTCTAGTTATATCTAGTGTCCTTTTCTCCAGTGTTTTCTAGTCTCCTCTCCTCCAGTGTTCTCTAGTCTCCGCTCCTCTAGTGTTCTCTAGTCTCCGCTCCTCTAGTGTTCTCTAGTCTCCTCTCCTCCAGTGTTCTCTAGTCTCCTCTACTCTCGTGTTCTCTAGTCTCCGCTCCTCTAGTGTTCTCTAGTCTCCTCTCCTCTAGTGTTCTCTAGTGTTCTCTCCTCTAGTGTTCTCTAGTCTCCTCTCCTCTAGTCTCCTCTCCTCCAGTGTTCTCTAGTCTCCGCTCCTCTAGTGTTCTCTAGTCTCCTCTCCTCTAGTGTTCTCTAGTCTCCTCTCCTATAGTGTTCTCTAGTGTCCTCTCCTCTAGTGTTCTCTAGTCTCCTCTCCTCCAGTGTTCTCTAGTCTCCGCTCCTCTAGTGTTCTCTAGTCTCCTCTCCTCCAGTGTTATCTAGTCTCCTCTCCTCTAGTGTTCTCTAGTGTCCTCTCCTCTAGTGTTCTCTAGTCTCCTCTCCTCCAGTGTTCTCTAGTGTCCTCTCCTCTAGTGTTCTCTAGTCTCCTCTCCTCTAGTGTTCTCTAGTCTCCTCTCCTCTAGTGTTCTCTAGTGTTCTCTCCTCCAGTGTCCTCTTGTCTCCTCTCCTCTAGTCTCCTGTCATCCAGTGTGCTCCAGACTCCTCTCCTCTAGTCTGAGTTGCCTAGTTAAATAAAGGTTAAATAAATAACAAATTAAATAGTCTCCTCTCCTCCAGTGTTCTCTGATGTCCTCTACTGCAGTGTTCTTTAGTCTCCTCTCCTCCAATGTTCTCTGATGTCCTCTACTGCAGTGTTCTTTAGTCTCCTCTCCTCCAGTGTTCTCTAGTGTCCTCAACTGCAGTGTTCTCTAGTTTCCTCTCCTCTAGTCTTGTCTAGTGTCCTCTCCACTAGTGTTCTCTAGTCTCCTCTCCTCCAATGTTCTCTAGTCTCCTCTCCTCCAGGGTTCAAATCAAATCAAATCAAATCAAATTTATTTTATATAGCCCTTCGTACATCAGCTGATATCTCAAAGTGCTGTACAGAAACCCAGCCTAAAACCCCAAACAGCAAGCAATGCAGGTGAAGAAGCACGGTGGCTAGGAAAAACTCCCTAGAAAGGCCAAAACCTAGGAAGAAACCTAGAGAGGAACCAGGCTATGTGGGGTGGCCAGTCCTCTTCTGGCTGTGCCGGGTGGAGATTATAACAAAACATGGTCAAGATGTTCAAATGTTCATAAATGACCAGCATGGTCGAATAATAATAAGGCAGAATAGTTGAAACTGGAGCAGCAGCACAGTCAGGTGGACTGGGGACAGCAAGGAGTCATCATGTCAGGTATTCCTGGGGCATGGTCCTAGGGCTCAGGTCCTCCGAGAGAGAGAAAGAAAGAGAGAATTAGAGAGAGCATATGTGGGATGGCCAGTCCTCTTCTGGCTGTGCCGGGTGGAGATTATAACAGAACATGGCCAAGATGTTCAAATGTTCATAAATGATCGGGTTCTCTAGTGTCTCTCTTCCAGTGTTCTCTAGTGTCCTCTACTGCAGTGTTCTCTAGTCTCCTCTCCTCCAGTGTTCTCTAGTCTCCTCTCCTCTAGTCTCCTCTCCTCTAGTGTTCTCTAGTCTCCTCTCCTCTAGTGTTCTCTTGTCTCCTCTCCTCTAGTGTTCTCTAGTCTCCTCTCCTCTAGTGTTCTCTAGTCTCCTCTCCTCTAGTGTTCTCTAGTCTCCTCTCCTCTAGTATTCTCTAGTCTCCTCTCCTCTAGTGTTCTCTAGTCTCCTCTCCTCCAGTGTTCTCTAGTCTCCTCTCCTCCAGTCTTCTCTAGTCTCCTCTCCTCCAGTGTTCTCTAGTGTTCTCTAGTCTCCTCTCCTCTAGTGTTCTTTAGTCTCCTCTCCTCCAATGTTTTCTAGTCTCCTCTCCTCTAGTGTTCTCTAGTCTCCTCTCCTCTAGTCTCCTCTCCTCTAGTCACCTCTCCTCTAGTGTTCTCTAGTCTCCTCTCCTCTAGTCTCCTCTCCTCCACTCTCCTTTCCTCCAGTGTCCTCTAGTCTCCTCTCCTCTAGTGTTCTCTAGTTGAGAAGAGTGTCTCTCTGTATATAGCCTTGCTATTGTTTGGAATGTAAATAGCTATCTTTCAGTGGGAGGACATTGCGGCACTTTTCAAGGCTTTGCTCACACAACATCTCTGATCAGGATATTTCCATCCGGCTGGCCTTGCCTGTACAGATGGAGCCAGTGTTCTAGTGAAGCTGATGTTTATGTTTATATCCTCCTCTTTCTCAGCGGCACGACCCTGTCTGTTTTGACCTGCGCTCATGAGCACATTCACAGCTCAGCTGGAGGGTTGTTAGGCTTTGTGGAGGAGTAGGAGTATTTCTAATTAGAAATAAATAAATACTTTAAATCACTTTTGCACATCTGCATTTCCATGGAGGATGTCATGTTGTTATTACAATGTTTCTGCCTAGCAACAAGAGATAAGAAAAACACAAATCCCATTGCTTTAGAGTCAGGTAAAGCACATATGGAGACCTGCATTGTGATGGGGGTCATACAGTGTTCTGCTGCTGTACGTGACAAGGTGTTGGGTCTGATTAGCTAGAGAAACCTGGAGAAACCATTACTTCCTATAGATCTCCCTCTTAAAGCCATTTCCTACAGGGGGATTGGGTTCCCCTCCACTCTGCCGTACATAAACCCACTCCCTCATGCTGGGAAGTTACAAGAGGCAGGCAGAGAGAGAGAGGGGTATCTCAGCTTGGTGCAGCGATGGCCAATTAAGTGCTTAAAGGATTTTGTTGGCTTTCAGGAGGTTGGGGTTTCCTGGTGTGAGCCTGTCTTTGATCTGTGTGGGGCGGAGGGAGGTGTAGGAGGTGACTAGAAGCATGTTTAGAGGGAGTTGCCTCCACACTCTCTGCACACGTCTCATGTGGATGCACGCTATCACCCTTGGTATAGAGCACATTGTCAACAAGGCCTTGTGGGTAGGTGTATGACACACATGCTGTGGCCGGTGGTCCAGAGAATCTTGGTATGACAATCCCTGGTTATTTATAGTCTACTCTGATAGAAGTGGTCACTGCGGCCATGTCCACGTTGTGATGGATCGGTGACAGTCCCCAATTATAGGAGTTGGGAGGTGGAGGAGGTGCACCTTGATGACTAGGAGCAGGTTTAGGGGAGTGAGACAATGAGATAGTGGAGAGGAGAAGGTCATATTCCACACACACATTCACATGTGTGCATACACATGCTCACACACAGACAAACACACATACACACACCTTCACATGTGTGCATACACATGCTCACACACAGACAAACACACATACACACACCTTCACATGTGTGCATACACATGCTCACACACAGACAAACACACATACACACACACACACATTCACATGTGTGCATACACATGCTCACACACAGACAAACACACATACACACACACACCTTCACATGAGTAAAGACACGTACACACACATGCATTGCTCACATGCATAAACACTCATAAACACTGTCATACATAGACACACATTGTGTCGACCTTGCGTACTTGAGGCTGACTAGGATTTCAGCCTTTAGTTTATGAGAACATATTTTTTCTGTGTGTACAGACAGATACACCCGAGCTGGGAAAGTGATTACTGGCACGCCGTCTATAGATGGAGGGTTGTTGGTTTTTCATTACCTTCTGTCCTCTCGTAAATCTCTCCAGTTTATCTTCAACACTACCGCTGGGGAGGCAGAGAGGAATTAGCTAGGCTCTGACCCTCTGATAGCAACCCACAACCATCCTGCCTCTCAGCTTTTACAATACTGCTGTGACATACTTTCCCAAATTGTTACTGGACTGAGTTACTGGGGTATACATTTCATAGAGTCCTTAGTGCACTACTTTTCATGAGAACTCTAGTCAAAAGTAGTGCACTTTGTAGAGTATAGTATGTGGTTTGTGTTCTCTTCATTCTAGATAAAGAACACTGTCTCTAATGTCCGTAGTGTTTATATGATGCTGCGGTACTATGATGTTGTTGTCAGGCTGAATGAGATAATTTGTTCCCGTAAAACGCCATGTCCCTCTGTCACATTAGTTCGGCCCTGTTGTCCTTATCTATTAGACAGACGGCTTCTATACCCCCATACTAATGGGCCTTTTATCTGGGAAAATGCGTCTCTGACTGTTTATAAGAGTGGGTTTGATTCCAGCGATTGGAGTGGTATATTTTTACATTACAGAAAATCAATACAGATGGAAATCCTGTCCAAAGGTGGTGGGAATACCTGTTGACGAGTTGCAATGCAACTACACAATACATTAGCCACTGTCAGAGTTATAGGTATAAACAGGAAGTGAAAGCAATATGTGATGAAGGGGCGATGAGGAGGGGATGATGTGTGTGTTCGGAGGCATGTCTTATACCCCATGTCCCCCATGACAGTGTGATGTGATAAAGAGGGGAGATGGTTGGTCAAAGCCATTTTCATGTGTGGATGCATAATATCACCCTTGGTATAGAGCACATTGTCAACAAGGCCTTGTGGGTAGGTGTATGACATACATGCTGTGGCCAGTGGTCCAGCCAATCGTGGTATGACAATCCCTGGTTATTTATAGTCCACTCTGATAGAAGTGGTCACTGCGGTCTTGTCCACGTTGTGACGGATCGGTGACAGTCCCCAATTATAGGCTATGGTAACACTGTGGCGGTTTCCTCTTGTCATTATGTTGTTGCTGTAGATCAGTGTTGTGGTCTGTAGATGACACAATGCATGTCATATCTACGTTCCTGTCTAACTGGAGTGGCTGGTTTTGGTGTTATTATGCCCTTTGTGTCAAAGCTAATCTCTGCCAGTGCCGACCTCACGTTAACCCTTTCTCTTCCTCTCTTTCTGCAGTACTACGTGATGACTTCAGACAGAACCCTGCTGATATAATGGTGGCAGCGGGTGAGCCTGCAGTCCTAGAGTGTATGCCCCCTCGCGGGCATCCTGAACCTAGCATATCCTGGAAGAAGGACGGAGCCAACATTGATGACAGAGATGAACGAATCACTGTGAGTGGAACTGCTTATATGTGTGTATATGTGTGTGTTTTGCATGTGTGAGTGAGATTGTGCAGTTATGTTCATCAAAGTATTTGATACTATATCAATGTTTGTTTAAACCTCACATTGATTGATTTGGCCCCTGTTGTTTCACCAATAGCGATGTATAACTCCAAGTGAGCAGACTGCAGTTGTTGTAACATTTAATGTGAAAGACCCAGAATTAGTCTTGGTTCATTAGTCAAGCAGCAGACCATTGATTAGGATCCTGCTGAGTAACATCAGCCAGTAGAACAAACACTCACTACTATGATGAAATGAAAAAGTTTGTGAAAAAGAGGAAAGTTGGTCTCTGCAGCACAGAGGGAGTGGGAACGCTCCCTCTATATCTGATTTATACAGCATTCGAGGCCAGCCACCAATTAGTGTGTTTTATTTCAGAGTGTAGTGAAGGGATCAGCAGTATCAATCACCCCCATGCTGCTGCTGAGTAGAGCAGTAGAGAGCTGACCTTGATGGGCCTACTGCCTCCACCATATACCTATCTGCACTTTCCCTATAGGTAGTTTCAGTATGTGCTGGAGAAAGTGATTGTGTGTTTGATATCTCTGACTGGCTGAGTGTGTAGGGTGGATGGAGCTTCAGTCACTTTATTTGATATCTCTGACTGGCTGAGTGTGTAGGGTGGATGGAGCTTCAGTCACTTTATTTGATATCTCTGACTGGCTGAGTGTGTAGGGTGGATGGAGCTTCAGTCACTTTATTTGATATCTCTGACTGGCTGAGTGTGTAGGGTGGATGGAGCTTCAGTCACTTTATTTGATATCTCTGACTGGCTGAGTGTGTAGGGTGGATGGAGCTTCAGTCACTTTATTTGATATCTCTGACTGGCTGAGTGTGTAGGGTGGATGGAGCTTCAGTCACTTTATTTGATATCTCTGACTGGCTGAGTGTGTAGGGTGGATGGAGCTTCAGTCACTTTATTTGATATCTCTGACTGGCTGAGTGTGTAGGGTGGATGGAGCTTCAGTCACTTTATTTGATATCTCTGACTGGCTGAGTGTGTAGGGTGGATGGAGCTTCAGTCACTTTATTTGATATCTCTGACTGGCTGAGTGTGTAGGGTGGATGGAGCTTCAGTCACTTTATTTGATATCTCTGACTGGCTGAGTGTGTAGGGTGGATGGAGCTTCAGTCACTTTATTTGATATCTCTGACTGGCTGAGTGTGTAGGGTGGATGGAGCTTCAGTCACTTTATTTGATATCTCTGACTGGCTGAGTGTGTAGGGTGGATGGAGCTTCAGTCACTTTATTTGATATCTCTGACTGGCTGAGTGTGTAGGGTGGATGGAGCTTCAGTCACTTTATTTGATATCTCTGACTGGCTGAGTGTGTAGGGTGGATGGAGCTTCAGTCACTTTATTTGATATCTCTGACTGGCTGAGTGTGTAGGGTGGATGGAGCTTCAGTCACTTTATTTGATATCTCTGACTGGCTGAGTGTGTAGGGTGGATGGAGCTTCAGTCACTTTATTTGATATCTCTGACTGGCTGAGTGTGTAGGGTGGATGGAGCTTCAGTCACTTTATTTGCATTTTTTATTTCACCTATTTAACCAGGTAGGCAAGGTAAGAACAAGTTCTCATTCACAACTGCGACCTGGCCAAGATAAAGCAAAGCAGTGCGACAAAAACAACAACACAGAGTTACACATGGGATAAACAAACGTACAATTAATAACACAATAGAAAAATCTATATACAGTGTGTGCAAATGTAATCGGTATTCAAAAAATAGGCCGTAGTGGCAAAACATTAACAATATAGCAATTAAACACGGGAGTGATAGATGTGCAGATGATGATGTGCAAGTAGAGATACTGGGGGAATAATAGAGCAAAAACTTAAAATCACAATATGGGGATGAGGTAGTTGGGTGGGCTATTTACAGATGGGCTGTGTGCAGGCACAGTGATTGGTAAGCTGCTCTGACAGCTGATGCTTACAGTTAGTGAGGGAGATATAAGTCTCCAGCTTCAGTTAGTTTTGTAATTCATTCCAGTCATTGGCAGCAGAGAACTGTAAGGAAAGGCGGCCAAAGAGGTGTTGGCTTTGGGGATGACCAGTGAAATATACCTCCTGGAGCACGTGCTACGGGTGGGTGTTGCTATGGTGACCAATGAGCTGAGTAGAGTGTTGGAGGCTATTTTGTAAATGACATCACTGACTTAGAATATGTGGACAACTACAAATACATAGGTGTCTGGCTAGACTGTAAACTCTCCTTCCAGACTCACATTAAGCATCTCCAATCCAAATTAAATCTAGAATCGGCTTCCTATTTCGCAACAAAGCCTCCTTCACTCATGCTGTCAAACATACCCTCGTAAAATTGACCATCCTACCGATCCTTGACTTCAGTGATGTCATTTACAGAATAGCCTCCAACACTCTACTCAGCAAATTGGATGCCATCCTTTTTGTCACCAAAGCCCCATATACTACCCACCACTGCGACCTGTATGCTCTTATTGGCTGGCCCTCGCTTCATATTCATCGCCAAACCCACTGGCTCCAGGTCGTCTATAAGTCTTTGCTAGGCAAAGCCCCACCTTATCTCAGCTCACTGGTCACCATAGCATCACCCACCCATTTTTATTTTGTATTATTGACTGCATGTTTGTTTATCCCATGTGTAACTCTGTGTTGTTGTCTGTGTCGCACTGCTTTGCTTTATCTTGGCCAGGTCGCAGTTGTAAATGAGAAGTTGTTCTCAACTAGCCTAGCTGGTTAAATGAAGATGAAATAAAACCTTCTTTTTTTTACACGGGACAAGACAAACACATGTCCGACTGCTACGCCATCTTGGTTTGATAGGGATGGACAGAGAAGAGGATAGTTAAAGCATAGGTCTGTGTTGGTTATGATCAGATGTTGACTCATGTTTAACTAGCTCTTCAGTTTCTACCATCTGCCAACAATATCACATTGAACATTTGGCCAGTAGGCTGATGATTTACCAGGCCCTGAAGGGTTCAGTAAGCCCTGAAGGGATCAGTAAGACCTGAAGGGATCAGCAAGGATGATTGGCCAGGCCCCGAAGGGATCAGTAAGGATGATTGGCCAGGCCCTGATGGGATCAGTAAGGATGATTAGCCAGGCCCTGAAGAGATCAGTAAGGATGATTAGCCAGGCCCTGATGGGATCAGTAAGGATGATTAGCCAGGCACTGAAGAGATAAGTAAGGATGATTAGCCAGGCCCTGAAGGGATCAGTAAGGATGATTAGCCAGGCCCTGAAGAGATCAGTAAGGATGATTAGCCAGGCCCTGAAGGGATCAGTAAGGATGATTAGCCAGGCCATGAAGAGATCAGTAAGGATGATTAGCCAGGCTAAGGAAGAGATCAATAAGGATGATTAGCCAGGCCCTGAAGAGATCACTAAGGATGATTAGCCAGGCTAAGGAAAATATCAATAAGGATGATTAGCCAGGCCCTGAAGAGATCACTAAGGATGATTAGCCAGGCCATGAAGAGATCAGTAAGGATGATTAGCCAGGCTAAGGAAAATATCAATAAGGATGATTAGCCAGGCCCTGAAGAGATCACTAAGGATGATTAGCCAGGCCATGAAGAGATCAGTAAGGATGATTAGCCAGGCTAAGGAAGAGATCAATAAGGATGATTAGCCAGGCCCTGAAGAGATCACTAAGGATGATTAGCCAGGCTAAGGAAAATATCAATAAGGATGATTAGCCAGGCCCTGAAGAGATCACTAAGGATGATTAGCCAGGCTAAGGAAAATATCAATAAGGATGATTAGCCAGGCCCTGAAGAGATCACTAAGGATGATTAGCCAGGCTAAGGAAAATATCAATAAGGATGATTAGCCAGGCCCTGAAGGGATCAGTAAGGATGATTAGCCAGGCCCTGAAGAGATCAGTAAGGATGATTAGCCAGGCTAAGGAAAATATCAATAAGGATGATTAGCCAGGCCCTGAAGGGATCAGTAAGGATGATTAGCCAGGCCCTGAAGAGATCAGTAAGGATGATTAGCCAGGCTAAGGAAGAGATCAATAAGGATGATTAGCCAGGCTACGGAAAATATCAATAAGGATGATTAGCCAGGCCCTGAAGAGATCACTAAGGATGATTAGCCAGGCCATGAAGAGATCAGTAAGGATGATTAGCCAGGCCCTGAAGGGATCAGTAAGGATGATTAGCCAGGCCCTGAAGAGATCACTAAGGATGATTAGCCAGGCTAAGGAAAATATCAATAAGGATGATTAGCCAGGCCCTGAAGAGATCACTAAGGATGATTAGCCAGGCCCTGAAGAGATCACTAAGGATGATTAGCCAGGCTAAGGAAAATATCAATAAGGATGATTAGCCAGGCCCTGAAGAGATCAGGAAGGCCAATGTTTCAGTATGGTATGATTAGGACAGTTAACAGCAAGTTGTAACTATGTTTACTTAAAGACAATTAGCTGTAATTAGAAGCATTTTCCTACTCTGTACGTTATCATGACACTGTGTTCTTCTCTGGGTTGTTTCTGTTACATACACCTTATACAGCTTCATTCTCAGCCCAGAACACCCAGCCATGAATGTGTTCAGCACTATTGACATGGCTGAACACTGGCTTGGGGTGTTGGTCTATTTATTCACAGGTCTAACTGATAAACAGCGTGAGAGCCCATCCCCCGCCCCTCAGAAACCCGCTAGTTGCACTGGGGGAAGATTAAATAAGAAGCGGCTGGCAGTTTCACAGCATAATTGAAAGAGCATAATCTAGTGGAAATTGAATCAAATCATATATTTCTCTGAATTCAGCCAGCAGTTACTGATAAGCACACAGACTCTGCATCAACCTTGGAGACAGTTTATTGGCTGTGGTTGCGTGTGCAAAACATGTTTGTGTGCGTGTGTGTTTTGTGTGTGTGTGCGCTTGTGTGTCATGTTTGTGTGTGTTGTGTGTGTTTGTGTGCGTGCGTGTGTGTGCTCGTGTGTCTGTGCACCACTGTAACTTTGTTGGGACCTGTCATTAATCCCTGTTTGAGAACAAAGCCTGCTCTCTCCTGTCATCAGGGTTGCTTCACTCACAGACACCTGGCCCATAATGCCCCTCCCCTGACCCTGTCCCAGCTACACACTCACTCTCAGGCTCATTCAGGCTGACACACACACACACACACACACACACACACACACACACACACACACACACACACACACACACACACACACACACACACACACACACACACACACACACACACACACACACACACACACACTGTTCAACAACCTGGAAACAATAACCTCATCAATCAGAGGCTCTGGAGAGGTGGTTTGAGGACAGAGCGGAGCAGGTGCGTATTACTGCTCAGTATTCATAGCTGTGTATAACTGTCAGTGATCATAGCTGTGTATAACTGTCCAGTGATCATAGCTGTGTATAACTGTCAGTGATCATAGCTGTGTATAACTGTCAGTGATCATAGCTGTGTATAACTGTCAGTGATCATAGCTGTGTATAACTGTCCAGTGATCATAGCTGTGTATAACTGTCAGTGATCATAGCTGTGTATAACTGTCAGTGATCATAGCTGTGTATAACTGTCAGTGATCATAGCTGTGTATAACTGTCAGTGATCATAGCTGTGTATAACTGTCAGTGATCATAGCTGTGTATAACTGTCCAGTGATCATAGCTGTGTATAACTGTCAGTGATCATAGCTGTGTATAACTGTCCAGTGATCATAGCTGTGTATAACTGTCAGTGATCATAGCTGTGTATAACTGTCAGTGATCATAGCTGTGTATAACTGTCAGTGATCATAGCTGTGTATAACTGTCCAGTGATCATAGCTGTGTATAACTGTCCAGTGATCATAGTTGTGTATAACTGTCCAGTGATCATAGCTGTGTATAACTGTCAGTGATCATAGCTGTGTATAACTGTCAGTGATCATAGCTGTGTATAACTGTCCAGTGATCATAGCTGTGTATAACTGTCCAGTGATCATAGCTGTGTATAACTGCCCTACCTACACATGGCCTTTCCCATAATGAGGTTTCACTCTGTTTAAACAGAACACATTTTGCTAGCCCTGCTGTTTATAAGCTGTTTGTACAACAACATCCTCTCTGTGTTGTGTTTTCGATTTTTTGCAGTGATGTGTGAAATATTAGTGTAAACCAGTATTTGCTGTAAACACAGGCTCAGTGACTGTTGCTGTCCATAGCCGGTATTCTGCAGAGCTGGGCCTTGGGAGGGAATTACAACGCACAGCACCTGTCTGGTTAGGGAGAGATTTAACAGTGCAGTGTGGGATGTGTTCCTTCCTTTAAAGTGCCTGGGTAGGACGAGGACTCACAGAATGACTAAAAACAGCTCTACACATACACCAGGACCATCCATGTGTAATGGACTGTGCTGACAGATGGGAGACTGGATGGGCCGATATGTGAATGCCAATCGAAAGCAGAGCAATGCGCGGTGCTGTATTTTAAGAGGGCTGCGTCACAGTGTGTGGGATCTGCTGGGATGGGCTGGACTGGGATGGGATGGGCTGGGATGGGATGGAATGGGCTGGACTGGGATGGGCTGGGCTGGGATGCGTCACAGTGTGTGGGATGGGCTGGGATGGAATGGGTTGGACTGGGGTGGGCTGGGATGGGATGGGCTGGACTGGGATGGGATGGGCTGGGATGCGAAAGGCTGGGATGGGCTGGGATGGGATAGAATGGGCTGGACTGGGATGGGCTGGGCTGGGATGGGCTGGGATGGAATGGGTTGGACTGGGATGGGATGGAATGGGCTGGACTGGGATGGGCTGGGTTGGGATGGGATGGTATGGTATGGTATGGGTTGGACTGGGATAGGCTGGGATGGGCTGGACTGGGATGGGCTAGACTGGGATAGGCTGGGATGGGCTAGACTGGGATGGGCTGGGATGGGCTGGGATGGGATGAGATGGAATGGAATAGGCTGGACTGGGATGGGATGGGATGGAATGGGCTAGACTGGGATGGGCTGGACTGGGATGGGATGGGTTGGGCTGGGATGGAATGGACTGGGATGGTCTGGGATGGGATGGAATGGGCTTGAATGGGATGGAATGGGCTGGACTGGGATGGGCGGCGATGGGCTGGACTGGGATGGGATGGAATGGGCTGGAATGGGATGGAATGGGCTGGACTGGGATGGGCTGGGATGGAATGGGCTGGACTGGGATGGGCGGCGATGGGCTGGACTGGGATGGGCTGGGATGTGATGAGTGTGAGTTAAAAATGAGAGACATGAAAAGTGGGAGGCTAATAAACACCAGAGAGTTAGAGACTCTCAGAGACGAAGAGAAAAGAGCAGCTGGCCTTGGCTCCTCCTGTCTATGTTAGCCATGCCCCCTGGCTCCTCCCATCTATGTTAACACTGTCTTCCCTGTCTCCTCCTGTCTATGTTAGCCCTGTCATCCCTGGATTCTTCTATCTATGTTAACACTGTCTTCCCTGTCTCCTCCTGTCTATGTTAGCCCTGTCATCCCTGGCTCATCCTATCTATGTTAACACTGTCTTCCCTGTCTCCTCCTGTCTATGTTAGCCCTGTCATCCCTGGCTCCTCCAATCTATGTTAACACTGTTTTCCCTGTCTCCTCCTGTCTATGTTAGCCCTGTCATCCCTGGATTCTCCTATCTATGTTACACTGTCTTCCCTGTCTCCTCCTGTCTATGTTAGCCCTGTCATCCCTGGATTCTCCTATCTATGTTAGCCCTGCCCCCTGGCTTCTCCTATCTATGTTAACCCTATCATCCCTGGCTCCTACTATCTATGTTAACCCTGTCATCCCTGGCTTCTCCTATGTATGTTAGCCCTGCCCCTGGCTTCTCCTATCTATGTTAGCCCTGCCCCCTGGCTTCTCCTATCTATGTTAGCCCTGCCCCCTGGCTTCTCCTATCTATGTTAAACCTATCATCCCTGGCTCCTACTATCTATGTTAGCCCTGCCCCCTGGCTTCTCCTATCTATGTTAGCCCTGCCCCCTGGCTTCTCCTATCTATGTTAGTCCTGCCCCCTGGCTTCTCCTATCTATGTTAGCCCTGCCCCCTGGCTTCTCCTATCTATGTTAGGCCTGCCCCCTGGCTTCTCCTATCTATGTTAGTCCTGCCCCCTGGCTTCTCCTATCTATGTTAGCCCTGCCCCCTGGCTTCTCCTATCTATGTTAAACCTATCATCCCTGGCTCCTACTATCTATGTTAGCCCTGCCCCCTGGCTTCTCCTATCTATGTTAACCCTATCATCCCTGGCTCCTACTATCTATGTTAGCCCTGCCCCCTGGCTTCTCCTATCTATGTTAGCCCTGCCCCCTGGCTTCTCCTATCTATGTTAGTCCTGCCCCCTGGCTTCTCCTATCTATGTTAACCCTATCATCCATGGCTCCTACTATCTATGTTAGCCCTGCCCCCTGGCTTCTCCTATCTATGTTAGCCCTGCCCCCTGGCTTCTCCTATCTATGTTAGCCCTGCCCCCTGGCTTCTCCTATCTATGTTAGCCCTGCCCCCTGGCTTCTCCTATCTATGTTAGCCCTGCCCCCTGGCTTCTCCTATCTATGTTAGCCCTGCTCCCTGGCTTCTCCTCCTGTGACGACACAGCCGCCAGTCAATAGACAGACGACAGCAAGTGTCTTTTTCTTGTCAAACCACTACTCCGCTGAGAGCAGATGGAGGCATTTGTAACTCCTGTGCACAACAGGTCTGTTCAGGGTGTTGAGGGCCTTGATAATGGAACTGAACAAAAAGGCATCCAGCTCAACAGTTTCAGGCTGAACTTAACCGATGTTGGTGTGTGGAGGGAATCAGTCAGCATTGGGACAGACTGCAGACATGCTGTGTGTTGTCTTCTCCTTCCTTTGTTTAGTAGTTGAGAGTGATTAACAGCCTGGAAAATGAAATGCAGCATGAATGCCACCACAACATGTGCTGAATGGGGTTTCACACTATCAGCATTACCAAATGACGGGAGACAGAGATGTTGTTGGGATAGAGCCATCCTGTGATGGAGGATAATGGTCAGATTGTTGCTGCCTTCAGCAGCCACCTGTGTTGTGGAGGTGATAGACACAGAGACACAGAGGTGCAGAGACACAGAGAGGTGCAGAGAGAAAGGAAGGCCTTTCCATTCAGACTGGGCCCTTCAAATATGCCTGAGCAGAATGGTGAAGTGCCACCTCCACACTGAGGTGGGAAACCTGAGTGCTTTGGCCCTGAAGTGGATCCTCATGTCGAAGACCTATGGGACCTCCAGTCCACCTCCCTCTCCCTGCCCTGCGCGGTCTGACCTGGCCTGACCTTGGGCCTTTGTGAGTGGTTTAGCTGCTTTAGCTGTTAAGCCGTCCCTCAAACAAACAGTAACATAATGACAGTTCACACTCTCTGGGTCTCTATAGTGCCAGTGTGACCCTTTTCATTACCCTTCCTCTCACTTCACCTTGTCTTCTATTTAAAGGCTTTTTTAATGACTCATATTAAACTAGCAGTGAGGGCGTGAGGGGCCCCTGAATGCCTCAGAACCCAGAGGAATGTGTCCGGTGAGGGAGTAGGGTGGAGGTGAGGTGTCCCTGGAGGAGCCTTGTCTTTCCTCTGGCTGGCTTAGTTAAATTGGAGGGTTGTGGCGTTTAGACGACCTCTCCCTGTCTCTACTCCACCCAAATGAACTGTTAGACCACATAACATCGATGTGATGGGTTGGGTTGTTCCACTGAGAACCTTCTGACATTCTTTTTCTATATTCCCCTGTTCTTAGAACCTGTCATTCCCCTACCTAGCAGATGTCATGTGGATTGTTTTGCTAATGAACAAGGTGTCACTCTTCATTAGGCTGCTGTGTCATAATAAAAGTGAGGCTCTGTTCTCCACATGCCAGTCATACCTGTTTTTAGATCACCTACAGTGCAGAGCGTAGGCACACATGGAGTGTTGACCACAGTAAATTAGATTTAGTGAGATGTTACATGGTGTGTCATAAATTGAATACATGTGTAGCAGTGTGTTTGACAGAAGTCAGCCAGTGAAAGGCAGCAGGTTTGGGGCTCTTTCGCAAGCTGTGTGGGACTACCCCCTTCAACTCCTCCCTATGTACACACACCCCCAACGCACACACACACACACACCTAAACACCTACACACACACACCTAAACACCTACACACACACCTCAGTCTAATGAAGGGATCTGTTACAGGCCTGGGGGTGGGGGTCCGGAGTCTTCCGGCTTGTGGGCAGAGGTGTGTAACCCTTAAACCCTTAAGCCCCCTTGGAACAGGCAGATCAGTGGTTCCCCCTTCTATTGTGTGCTGCTACTCTGACTGGCATGGCTGTCAGAGAGGGGCTGGGGGCCTGACAAGGACCTGAGAGGGGCCGGCTGCCTCACCCAGTGCCCGAGAACAAAGCAACCCCCTGGCCTGTAATCAAAGCCCTGGGAAATAACAGCCATCACGGTCACCTGGTCCTGGACACAAAACACAACTTTTAGAGAGAGAGAGAGAGAGAGAGAGTGTGTGTGTGTGTGTGTGTGTGTGTGTGTGTGTGTGTGTGTGTGTGTGTGTGTGTGTGTGTGTGTGTGTGTGTGTGTGTGTGTGTGTGTGTGAGTGTGTGTGTGTATGTGCGCGCACGCGCGTGCGCATTCTTTTGTTCTTCTTGTCTGGAATCCTCCACTATTACAGTACTGGAGATCGTTGTGCTGGAGGTCATTTGTAGCTGCAGTAATGCTTCCAATCGACCCTGCCTCAGGTGTTCCCTTAGGGAACTGGGGCCTTGTAGGTTTGGGGAAGTGATTTTCGGCCAGGCTAGCCCTGAGCAGGAACAGACATTCTGATAAAGCCATACAAACCACAGGTGGAATGAGAATAGCATAGAATGGCTGGACAGGTACTGCAGTCAGTGGTGGAAAAAATAGTGATTTCTCATACTCCATTAAAAGTAAGGAAACCTTCATAGAAAATGGCTCAAGTAAA
The DNA here is from genome assembly GCF_057628025.1 of Oncorhynchus mykiss. Lineage (NCBI taxonomy): Eukaryota > Metazoa > Chordata > Actinopteri > Salmoniformes > Salmonidae > Oncorhynchus > Oncorhynchus mykiss. The sequence goes on from NC_143048.1 coordinate 34,871,412, forward strand.
AGTGAAAGTCACCCAGTAAATTACTCCTTGAGTAAAAGTCTAAAAGTATTTGGTTTTAAATATACTTAAGTATCAAAACTAAATGTAATTGCCAAAATATACTTAAGTATCAAAAGTAAAAGTATGAACAATTTTCAATTTCTTATATTAAACAAACCAGGGTTGGGGTTTGGGTTTACTTGATAGCTACCTACACAAATAGCTAGCTAGAACAAAGTGTTAATTAATAAGATATTCATTTAAAAAGATTAAAAGCAATACAAATAAGTTCTCCAGTAGGCATCTACTGAGGGAGCTAAGAGCTGTGTTGTCATTTTTGTGTTTTTGATGTATCTACTTATAGCCAGGGGCACACTCCAACACTCAGACATCATTTACAAACGAAGTATCTGTATGTAGTGAGTCTGCTAGATCAGAGTACTTTTGGGTGTCAGGGAAAATGTATGGAGCACAAAATATATTATTTTATTTAGGAATGTAGTGAACTAAAAGTAAAACTAAATAGTAAAGTAAAGTACAGCCACTTCTTAAGTAGTACTTTAAAGTATTTTTAATTAAGTACTTTACACCGCTGGCTGCAGTTAGTACAGTAGTACAGTACTTTGGTTTTCTATCACTTGGACCACAGGACATACATGGCTCACTAAGATTCATTTCTGAGTTTATACTCCCATCAAACATGACAGATGAAGTTTTATTGAACTCTGAATGCCGTTGGTCATGGTTGTGGAAAAACTCAACTCCATGGGTGAGGAAATACAATGCTTTTAAACTGAGAGAATGATTTGCAAAGCTAGAAGTGGTGTTTTGTGTCCCATCTGACACCCCAGTGCCCTCTGTCACTGGTTGATTACAGTATGTCCCCTCTGACACCCCAGTGCCCTCTGTCTCTGGTTGATTACAGTATGTCTCCTCTGCCCTCTCAAGGTCTAACCTCTGATCTCTCTCTTTTCTCTCGTTCCTCAGATCCGGGGAGGAAAGCTGATGATAACCAATGCCAGAAAAAACGATGCTGGGAAGTATGTGTGTGTCGGGACCAACATGGTGGGAGAGAGGGAGAGTGAGATTGCTGAGCTGACTGTGCTCGGTAAGTAACCTTCCTCATACACACACACCCACCCTGTTTATTTACCCCCCCCCCCACCACCACACACACACACACACACTCTCTCTCTCTCTCTCTCTCTCTCTCTCTCTCTCTCTCTCTCTCTCTCTCTCTCTCTCTCTCGACAGTACACCGTAGTTAGCCACAGTGTACTGTTGATTTAGGGCCAGATAGCACTGCATTTTGCTTTGGGCTTGTGTTTCCCAATAAGCAATGTAGTTTTGTTTTGACTGTGTTGTAATTTGTTTTATTCTGATTGATTGGATGTTCTGGTCCTGAGGCTTCAGTGTGTTAGTAGAACAGGTTGGTGAACTCAGCACCGGGACCAGCTGCTCTTTTTTGAGTTTTTATTATTAGTGGATATTGGCCTAATTCTGCCCTGCATACATTGTTTGTAGTTTTCCTCTGGACATGTAGGAGAATCTTACAGAACTCTGCATGCAGAGTTTCAATGGGGTGTTTGTCCCATTTGGTGAAATCATGTTTTGCAAATGGACCCCACACCTCACTGCCATAAAGTGCAATTGGTTCAATGACACATACAATTAGATTTAGCCAAATTTTAATAGGTATTTCAATTAGAATTAGTTTTTTAATGGTGTAGAATGCCCTGCATGCTTTCTCTCTCAGTTCATTCACTGCATCATTAAGGTGTCCAGTTGAGCTTGTTTTTAAACCTAGGTAATTGTAGTGTGTGCAGTATATTTTCTACCAATTGAGAACTTTGGTCTAATTCTCTGAGATTTGGATCTTCTCTGGAAAAATCATTATTTTAGTATTTTTGGGGTTTACTGCCAGGACCCAGGTCTGGCAGTGCTGCTTTAGCAGGTCCAGGCTCTGCTGTAGACCATGTGCTGTGGGTGACAGCAGGCATAGGTCATCTTCGAAGAGCAGGCATTTAACCTCTGAATTGTGGAGATTAACACTAGGAGTCTCTCGCTCTGTCTCTCCCTCTCTCTCTCACACACACACACTCACCATCTCTCTTTCTCTCTCTCTCTCTTTCTCTCTCTCTCTTTCTCTCACACACACACACACACACAAACACACACACACACACACACACACACACACACACACACACACACACACACACACACACACACACACACACACACACACACACTCACCATCTCTCTTTCTCTCTCTCTCTATTTCTCTCTTTCTCACACACACTCACTCACCATCTCTCTTTCTCTCTCTCTCTTTCTCTCACACACACACTCACTCACCATCTCTCTTTCTCTCTCTCTCTTTCTCTCTCTCTCTTTCTCTCTCTCTTTCTCTCTCTTTCTCACACACACACACACACTCACTCACCATCTCTCTTTCTCTCTCTCTCTCTCTCTCTTTCTCTCTCTCTCTTTCTCACACACACATTCTCTCTCTCTCTGTCTCACTGTTTGTTTGTGTACAGCGGGAAGAGGGTCCAGATGTTTCTGTTTGTGTGTGTCTCCAAGGAGACTAAACGGTGTCATTGACCCCTTCAAGAGGAGTGTGACCTGGCCTTCACTCTACCAGTTAACCATGAACTCCCCCAGGAGCCCCCCACCCCCTCTACTGACCCCATTTTCTCCCCGCTGGACCCCTTCCCCTACTGACCCACCTCAGCACCTCTCTTCTGGCCAGCTGTGCCCCATTCCACCATGACTGGCCTTTGAACCCACACTTCTCCGGTGCCTCAGTTTATAGTGTCAGTATAGACCTCTGTATTGACCTCAGTGGGCTGAACTTCTGACTGTCCTCTCCACTTCCTCTACTTCCTGTCCCACTAGACCTCTCATCATTCCCTCCGACAGGGCCCACGTATTCTTCTGTCCAACATAAGATACATCATTATATATGGAAATCATACTGAGATGGCTTCAAAGAGCTCAGCTCATTGCTATGGCTTTACCTGTTTGAGTAAACATCACAACAGAAAAACTCACGACAGCCCCAGGCACTTACCGAGCACGTTTTCAAGCCAAGTCTGAAGAGGATGTGAGGAAGGAGGGAATGTGCAGAGGGAGGGGAGAGAGCAGAGAAGAGAGAGTGTAGAGAGAAGGGAGGGGAGAGAGAAGAGGAAGGTGGAGAGAGGAGGGAGGGGAGAAATTAGAGAGAGGGGAGGGAGGTAAGAGAGCAGAGAGGAGGGAGGTCAAACTATTGGACTGCAATTGTTGAGCTGTGGGAAATATTTAAAAACAAATGTTGGAGGAGAGGGAGATTAAAGGTATTGGGAAATCTGCTAAGTGTTCCGTATGGAGATGTGCGTTGTTGTGTGTTTCTACTGAGGGGATAGGGTCCGGCGAGGGAGTTGAGCTGAGCTGGACCTGAGGGACCAGGGTGGCTAGATGGCTATCTGTTTTCATTTCACAAGCTTTTTCCAAAATGTATTTTTATTTCAATCCCTGCTGGAAGGCTAGGGGGGATGGAGTTCAACAGCAAGCTTGTACAGAACCTCTCAGATCATCAGGATAAAGAGCCACGAGGGTAGATGTGATTACTTAAACACACTGCTAATGTTAGCACTGAGACTGCTGCTACAGACTGATCGGCAAGATGATTCAATTCCCATACAGTGCTAAAGATACAGTATAGTCACATACTATGATACTATATTATGCTATGCTATACTGTGCAATACTATAATATGCTATGCTATACTATACTATGCTATGCTGTGCTGTGCTATACTATTCAATGATATAATATGCTATACTATACTATACGATGCTTTACTATGCTATGTTATACTATGCTATGCTATACTATTCAATGATATAATATGCTATGCTATACTATACTATAATATGCTATACTATACTATACTATACTATGCTATACTTTGCTATGCTATACTATGCCATGCTATACTATGCTATACTATGCTATACTATACTATGCTGTACTGTGCTATACTATGCCATGCTATACTATGCAATGTTATACTATGCTATGCTGTAGTATGCTATACTATGCCATGCTATACTATGCTATGCTATGTTGCACTATACTATACTACACTGAGTATACAATACATTAAGAATAGCTGCTCTTTCCATGACATAGACTGATCAGGTGAATCCAGGTGAAACTATGATCCCTTATTGATGTCACTTGCTAAATCCACTTGAATCAGTGTAGATGAAGGGGAGGAGATGGGTTAAAGAAGGATTTTTAGATAACTGAGACATGGATTGTGTATGTGTGCCATTCAGAGGGTGAATGGGCAAGACAAAAAATGTAAGTGCCTTTGAACGGGGTTTGGTAGTAGGTGCCAGGCGCACCGGTTTGTGTCAAAGCTGCAACGACGCTCAACAGTTTCCTGTGTGTATCAAGAATGGTCCACCACCCAAAGGACATCCAACCAACTTGACAACTGTGGGAAGCATTGGAGTCCACATGGGGTGCAACTCAATATTAGAAGTGTGTTCTTAATATTTGGTATACTCAGTCTATAATATACTATAATTAACTCTACTACAGTGCCCTCGCAAATTATTCTGGGTACACCTGAACAAAAAAAGGCTGTGAAAAAATGTCCTTGATGTTTATCAGCTTGATATTACACTCAAAATATCATATGAATTTAACCTTTAATTGAGTAAAAATTGTTCAAAAGAAAAATAATTGTAATCACAATGATTGGCAACCTTTCATTTAGAACTTTGTGCACCCTCCCTTTGCCAAGATAACAGCTCTGAGTCGTCTCCTATAATGTTTGATGAGGTGGGAGAGCATATCCTCCTATCACCTAGATAACAGCTCTGAGTCGTCTCCTATAATGTTTGATGAGGTGGGAGAGCACATCCTCCCTTTGCCAAGATAACAGCTCTGAGTCGTCTCCTATAATGTTTGATGAGGTGGGAGAGCACATCCTCCCTTTGCCAAGATAACAGCTCTGAGTCGTCTCCTATAATGTTTGATGAGGTGGGAGAGCACATCCTCCCTTTGCCAAGATAACAGCTCTGAGTCGTCTCCTATAATGTTTGATGAGGTGGGAGAGCACATCCTCCTATCACCTAGATAACAGCTCTGAGTCGTCTCCTATAATGTTTGATGAGGTGGGAGAGCACATCCTCCATTTGCCAAGATAACAGCTCTGAGTCGTCTCCTATAATGTTTGAAAAGGTGGGAGAGCACATCCTCCCTTTGCCAAGATAACAGCTCTGAGTCGTCTCCTATAATGTTTGATGAGGTGGGAAAGCGCATCCTCCATTTGCCTAGATAACAGCTCTGAGTCATCTCCTATAATGTTTGATGAGGTGGGAGAGCACATCCTCCTATCACCTAGATAACAGCTCTGAGTCATCTCCTATAATGTTTGATGAGGTGGGAGAGCACATCCTCCATTTGCCTAGATAACAGCTCTGAGTCATCTCCTATAATTTTTGATGAGGTGGGAGAGCACATCCTCCCTTTGCCAAGATAACAGCTCTGAGTATCTCCTATAATGTTTGATGAGGTGGGAGAGCACATCCTCCTATCACCTAGATAACAGCTCTGAGTCGTCTCCTATAATGTTTGATGAGGTGGGAGAGCACATCCTCCCTTTGCCAAGATAACAGCTCTGAGTCGTCTCCTATAATGTTTGATGAGGTGGGAGAGCACATCCTCCCTTTGCCAAGATAACAGCTCTGAGTTGTCTCCTATAATGTTTGATGAGGTGGGAGAGCACATCCTCCTATCACCTAGATAACAGCTCTGAGTCATCTCCTATAATGTTTGATGAGGTGGGAGAGCACATCCTCCATTTGCCTAGATAACAGCTCTGAGTCGTCTCCTATAATGTTTGATGAGGTGGGAGAGCACATTCTCTCTTTGCCAAGATAACAGCTCTGAGTCGTCTCCTATAATGTTTGTTGAGGTGGGAGAGCACATCCTCCCTTTGCCAAGATAACAGCTCTGAGTCGTCTCCTATAATGTTTGATGAGGTGGGAGAGCACATCCTCCCTTTGCCAAGATAACAGCTCTGAGTCGTCTCCCATAATGTTTGATGAGGTGGGAGAGCACATCCTCCCTTTGCCAAGATAACAGCTCTGAGTCGTCTCCCATAATGTTTGATGAGGTGGGAGAGCACATCCTCCATTTGCCTAGATAACAGCTCTGAGTCGTCTCCTATAATGTTTGATGAGGTGGGAGAACACATCCTCCATTTGCCAAGGTAACAGCTCTGAGTCGTCTCCTATAATGTTTGATGAGGTGGGAGAGCACATCCTCCATTTGCCTAGATAATAGCTCTGAGTCGTCTCCTCTAATACTTGATGAGGTGGGAGAGCACATCCTCCATTTGCCTTGATAACAGCTCTGATTTGTCTCCTATAATGCTTGATGAGGTGGGAGAACACAGGAAGGGAGTTGAGATCATTCCTCCATACATAAACTCTCCAGAATTCACCCCATAGCTTTTCAATCGTGTTTTGGGGACTGGAATGACCATTGCAAAAGCTTGATTCTATAGTCAATGAAAAAATGTTTTGTGTGGATTTGGGAGTGTGCTTTGGATCATTGTCCTGCCAGATGATCCCAACTACGACCCAGTTTTGGCCTAAACTCTCCTGGTTATTGATGAAGCCCATGATGCCATGTATCCTAACAATGTTCCCAGGGCCTTTGGAAGTTAAACAGCACCACAACATCACAGATCCACCACCATACTTCACAGATCCACCACCATACTTCACAGGTCCACCACCATACTTCACAGGTCCACCACCATACTTCACAGATCCACCACCATACTTCACAGACCACCACCATACTTCACAGGTCCACCACCATACTTCACAGGTCCACCAACATACTTCACAGGTCCACCACCATACTTCACAGGTCCACCACCATACTTCACAGAACCACCACCATACTTCACAGGTCCCCCACCATACTTCACAGATCATCCACCATACTTCACAGGTCCACCACCATACTTCACAGATCCACCACCATACTTCACAGGTCCACCTCCATACTTCACAGGTCCACCACCATACTTCACAGGTCCACCTCCATACTTCACAGGTCCACCGCCATACTTCACAGGTCCACCACCATACTTCACAGATCCACCACCATACTTCACAGGTCCACCTCCATACTTCACAGGTCCACCACCATACTTCACAGGTCCACCACCATACTTCACACGTCCAACACCATACTTCACATGTCCACCACCATACTTCACATGTCCACCACCATACTTCACAGGTCCACCACCATACTTCACAGGTCCACCACCATACTTCACAGGTCCACCACCAGTAGGGATTATTTTATTTCTGCATGACCATGACTCTTCTGCATGACCATGACCATGACTCTTCTGCATGACCATGACCATGACTCTTCTGCATGACCATGACTCTTCTGCATGACCATGACCATGACTCTTCTGCATGACCATGACTCTTCTGCATGACCATGACCATGGCACTTCTGCATGACCATGACCATGACTCTTCTGCATGACCATGACTCTTCTGCATGACCATGACCATGACTCTTCTGCATGACCATGACTCTTCTGCATGACCATGACCATGGCTCTTCTGCATGACCATGACCATGACTCTTCTGCATGACCATGACTCTTCTGCATGACCATGACCATGACTCTTCTGCATGACCATGACTCTTCTGCATGACCATGACCATGACTCTTCTGCATGACCATGACTCTTCTGCATGACCATGACCATGACTCTTCTGCATGACCATGACTCTTCTGCATGACCATGACCATGACTCTTCTGCATGACCATGACTTTTCTGCATGACCATGACCATGACTCTTCTGCATGACCATGACCATGGCTCTTCTGCATGACCATGACCATGGCTCTTTTGCATGGCCATGGCTCTTCTGCATGACCATGGCTCTTCTGCATGACCATGACCATGGCTTTTTACACCAACCTCTGGTGTTTGTTGCCAAAAAGCTCTATTTTAGTCTCATCAGACCATAGATCCTGGTTCCAATGAAAGGTCCAATGACATGTATCAAACTCCACATGTTTACATTTGTGGTTTGGGGACAGCAGTGGCTTTCTTCTGGCAACCCTTACAAATAAATTGTTGGCATGAAGGTGTCGTCTAATTGTAGTTTTGGAGAATTGGTGACCCCAAGATGTAAACAATTTCTGCAATTCTCCAACTGTGATCCTTGGATATTTGTTTGCCACTTGAAACATCCTTCTCACTGTGTGTGGAGGCAAAATACACTTGTGTCTCTTCCAGGCAGGTTCGTCACAGCTCCAGTTGTTGAAAATGTCATAGTTATTGCCCTAATAGTGGAGATGTGTTTTTTCAGACGTGTAGATATCTCTCTTTTTATAGCAATTTCCTGATTTGTGAAGGTCAATATGGCCTTTCCCATGTTGATGGATGAGTAAGGGGGTTTAGCCTGTGTGTCACCTCATTTTTATACCCCAGTGAAACAGGAAGTCATGGCTGGAACACTTAAGAGTTCACAGAAATCTTAATCGGAATACACATCAATTCGATTGTTTTGTTCATCAGAATTTCTAGGGGTGCCAGTAATGTTTCTGAAGAAACAAAAACATTTATTGTTGATATTTTATTTTTTTCTTTGAAGAATTTTAACTCAATTAAAGGTTAGATGCATATGATATTTTGAATGTAAGGTCAAGATGATAAACAACTGACATTTTTTCACAGCCTTTTTAGTTCATATTTACCAAGGGCACCAACAATTCAAGAGGGCACTGTATATTATACTATACTATTCTATACTATCCTGTATAACTGCAGATACAGTGTACTGACACACTGTAGACCAAGTACTGAATAGTCCCGTGCTATGTCATCTCTCTCTGCAGAGCGACCCAGCTTTGTGAAGCGTCCCGGCAGCCAGGTGGTGCTGGTGGACCAGAGCGTGGAGTTCAGGTGTGAGGCCCGGGGCGACCCGGTTCCCACTGTCCGCTGGAGGAAAGAGGACGGAGAGCTGCCTAAGGGAAGGTACTGTACTGTATGACTCATCTTCTGGCCACCTTTATTACAGCACAATCCCTATATCGCTCTATTTCATCCCTCACTCCCTTTTGTCTGTCTGATGATCAGCATGTGTACATTTACAGTAAGGTATGAGTGTGTGTGTGTGTGTGTGTGTGTGTGTGTGTGTGTGTGTGCGTGCGTGTGTGCGTGCGCGCGTGCGTGTGTGTGTGCGCGTTTGACTGACTACCTGTGTGTATTCCAGATATGAGATCCGTGAGGACCACACCCTGAAGATCCGTCGTCTGACCTCTGCAGACATGGGTTCTTACACCTGCGTGGCAGAGAACATGGTGGGCAGGGCGGAGGCGTCGGCCACCCTCACCGTCCACGGTAAGACCACACAACTATATTACTTACTCTAGTAAAATACTTTACATCAGCATTTCCCAAACTTGGTCCTCGGGACACCAAGGGGTGCACGTTTAGTTTTTTTGCCCTAACACTACACAGCTGATTCAAATGATCAAAGCTTGATGATTAATTGTTTATTTGAATCAGCTGTGTAGTGCTAGGGCAAAAACCAAAACGTGCACCCTTTGGGATCCTGAGGACCGAGTTGGGCTAACTCTGCTGTACATGTTTACCAAGGAGAGGCCAATGCACCAGCTATCTTGAAAATATTGTACATTGTTACGGTACTTAGCCCTGTTGTTGAGCCTAAATTGCTGAAAGGTATATTGATTGTTCCATGTGTTTCAGTCTCTCTAGTTGTATTGGTTACGGGGAGTTTTAGCACCTTAGATGTAATTTAGCTCAACCGCACTGCTACCCAATTCTGGAGCCTGAAAGGTTATTACTTTCACCCGTTCTCTCTCAATTAGCTGATTGATTTCTAATAAAGGTCATCTGAAAATCCATAGATCCTCTTACACTTTACACATGGGAGCTCAATGATAATCAATTCCATTTGCGGCACCCCTAGGAGCAAGGACATTCCTTTAGAGGCAGCTCTCTGGTCATGTTTAAGATGCTGTATCAGTGGTAGGCCTGTGAGAAGCCTCTGTGTGTCTCTCTCCATTGTACATCCTACTAACACAGTGAGAATAGAAAGCAGCTGGTCACAGAGTGTGAACACTCAGAAAGGAGTCATTCAGTAGAACAAGGGGGCCTGGATCCCCCCAACCCTAAACCCTCCTGGGAGGCAAGCAGGGGGAACACTGGGGTCATTTAACAACAAGGTAATGGGAATATCGGGGTGCCGGGGAGGAGGAGGAAAGGGGGTAGGGGATAGAAGGTGGTTCAGTGCACAGGGGATGGGGGATGGGGTAAGGAGGGTGGGGAGGTGTATAATTAAGGGGTTGAAGTGACTCAACACTGGAGCAGAACAAGATGGGAATTGAGGCTGGATGAGGTAGATAGGGGGTGGAGGGTGTGTGTGTGTGTGGGGGGGAAATGTTTGTATGGTGAGGTCAGATGTATAAAATTGTATTCCCAGCAGTCCTCGAGCGCTATGAAGAGACTGGACATTTGAATTTGACCCTTCTATTCTGTATGACCTCATGAGCAGCATATTATCTCACATGCTATACATGTATTAGAGGAAGCATGCAGGATGAGGTAAGACCCTGTATTAGAGGGAACATGCAGGATGAGGTAAGACCCTGTATTAGAGGAAGCATGCAGGATGAGGTAAGACCCTGTGTTAGAGGAGGCATGCAGGATGAGGAAAGACCCTGTATTAGAGGAAGCATGCAGGATGAGGTTAGATCCTGTATTAGAGGAAGCATGCAGGATGAGGTTAGACCCTGTATTAGAGGAAGCATGCAGGATGAGGTAAGACCCTGTATTAGAGGAGGCATGCAGGATGAGGTTAGACCCTGTATTAGAGGAGGCATGCAGGATGAGGTTAGACCCTGTATTAGAGGAGGCATGCAGGATGAGGTTAGACCCTGTATTAGAGGAGGCATGCAGGATGAGGTTAGACCCTATATTAGAGGAAGCATGCAGGATCAGGTTAGACCCTGTATTAGAGGAAGCATGCAGGATCAGGTTAGACCCTGTATTAGACCCTGTATTAGAGGAGGCATGCAGGATGAGGTTAGACCCTGTATTAGAGGAAGCATGCAGGATGAGGTTAGACCCTATATTAGAGGAAACATGCAGGATGAGGTTAGACCCTGTATTAGAGGAGGCATGCAGGATGAGGTAAGACCATGTATTAGAGGAGGCATGCAGGATGAGGTTAGACCCTGTATTAGAGGAGGCATGCAGGATGAGGAAAGACCCTGTATTAGAGGAGGCATGCAGGATGAGGTTAGACCCTGTATTAGAGGAGGCATGCAGGATGAGGTAAGACCCTGTATTAGAGGAGGCATGCAGGATGAGGTTAGACCCTGTATTAGAGGAGGCATGCAGGATGAGGTAAGACCCTGTATTAGAGGAGGCATGCAGGATGAGGTTAGACACTGTATTAGAGGAGGCATGCAGGATGAGGTAAGACCCTGTATTAGAGGAAGCATGCAGGATGAGGTAAGGGCCTGTATTAGAGGAGGCATGCAAGACGTGGTAAGGTATCTCACAAAAAAAGTAATGAAATCAACAGATGTGTGACTGTGGTTTGTTTGTGCCGATAGGATCAAAGCCTCATTTTACCAAGCCCTTTCTGACCTCTCGATGAAGCCCTCCATACAGCCAGTTCTTCCCTACCATATAATACCATCAGGAAAACTCTAGACCGTAGTTATATATAAAAATATAAAAAACCTTAGCCTTAGCTCTCCATACGAAGCTTCATTTAGTGTGGGGTGTGAGTCACAGAGCCTCTGGCACTGATCTCTGATCTCCAGTCAGCCTGGCCAGGGACATGGTGAGGCCAGCTCGGATGGCAGAGAGACCAGGGAGGGCCTGGACACTGATGGAGGGAAAGAGAGAGGATAGCTAGTTAAAGACAAGCAGGCCACCGTCCAAGCCAGGAAATTGTATGCTCCTAATTGCAGGACATGGGCAAGCTTAAGGAATGAAAAGCTGGGTAATTGTAGGTCTGAATAGGGCAAGACAGGAGTAGATGGCAAATGAAAGAGAGAGAGAGAAAAAAGAGAAGCAGAACAGTGGCAGATTTTCGGCATGTCGTATTTGCAACCGGCCTGATGCTTGTCAGAAGAGCTAGCACATGGAATGACTGATCTGTCATACGTGTTATCGACTCTATAATCATGTGTGTCCCATCAGATCACTGAGGACTACAAGATGGGGGAAAGAAACACAAAGGGATAGATTAAGGCACAAGTAACATGTTTTTTAACAACAGTCAGGATAGGAAGGTTGCTGATGCATTGCGTAAGATTTCTTAGACAGTTGCCGCTGGTTTAATGTAATTTCAGTGGTAGTGAATGGTTGGCTCAGACGGTGTGTTACACTGGAGTAAATCAGATTGTCTGCTTCTATGTGGAATTCATGTAAATGTTCTGATAATTCAATGCTCTGCCAGTAACTCCCAGATGAGGGTACTGAAGGGCCATTTAAACATGGCTTGCATCGAGAAGGAAAGTTCACAGCATCACAGTATTGCGAGCTGTAGCATGAAACATGATTCAATATTTGTGTGATTACAGAATGTTATGTGAACAGTATATTCATTTTAATCGTTTTTGCTTGAATCGAAAGTGTTGAAATAATTTATCACGACTCTTAAGTGAAATCTTAAAAGAGTTATGTGCTGGTTTGTTTGGCCCATTCATTCCAGAATGGACAGACAGAGGTTTTGTTCTTCACACCTCTAATGGCCAGATCCTCAGTGAACAATGTCAGCATTGTGCCGTGGCGCCCAGAGATATTTATCTTTCTCACTGCTCTGCTCTCATTACTAACTTAATCAGTGAATTATTGTTTTACACACGTGTTTGCCTGTCTGTTACACCTCCTCTGGACATATAAACACGTCAAGTCAAATATTCCATTTATTGATGTAAGAAACACATAAACGGCCAGGCCATGGGCTTGGTTAGATTTACTGTTTCATTGTAAAATCATTCATCTACACCAGATCAGAATGTGTAGCTTTAGTCATTCAGTACTGAGATATCAGATATATACATTATGGTTCTGTGGTGGTGTTTGTGTTTTGTTAAGGAAACTACATGGGGATATGAGGATATTCAACATTAGAATGGGAATACTGTATTCTAGTATCACTGGTAAAACAATGCAGAGGACCAGTGGGCTTCTCTTCGCTGGTCATTTTGCCATTAGTTGTGATTTATTTGTGGAAAGGACTTGAATGGAATGGAAGCCCCAAGAGTGGCTTTACTAACAACCCATGGAAAGGGACTGGAATGGGAGAAGTGTTGCCTAAAGTACCAGAGAGAGTTAGAAAGGGGAACCTACGTCATACACCCACTACAATGTGCACAGCAGAGCCTGCTCCTAATCAGCTGTTCTCATATGAATAAAGTAAGCAGGATGATGATATACTGTAGACCCAAAACAAGCTGTTAGAGGCCAGAACACACAGTCAATACTCTCACTGTCTCTCTCTACCAGACCACACAGTCAATACTCTCACTGTCTCTCTCTACCAGACCACACAGTCAATACTCTCACTGTCTCTCTCTACCAGACCACACAGTCAATACTCTCACTGTCTCTCTCTACCAGAACACACAGTCAATACTCTCACTGTCTCTCTCTACCAGACCACACAGTCAATACTCTCACTGTCTCTCTCGACCAGACCACACAGTCAATACTCTCACTGTCTCTCTCTACCAGACCACACAGTCGATACTCTCACTGTCTCTCTCTACCAGACCACACAGTCAATACTCTCACTGACTCTCTCTACCAGACCACACAGTCAATCCTCTCACTGTCTCTCTCTACCAGACCACACAGTCAATACTCTCACTGCTTCTCTCTCTACCAGGCCACACAGTCAGGAATCTTTTTTTCTCCTATAAATATCAACATCATATCAATCTTAATCATGTTACAAATGTAACCAAATAGAAGGATTCCTTTCTGTTTTCCATAATAATCACATACAGCCTTGTGATGGTTACAGCATGCCAATGCACATACAGCCTGCTTATGGGCTTGTTGTGGAGAATCAGGGCAGGCCTAAGCAGCCAGTGAATGAGAGTTTACAGACCTACACACACGCTAACACACACACAGTCCTCCTAGTGGGATCTCCTATTAATCAGACTTAGCATGTATTTCTGTCTAATATGAGCCCTATGAACAGCAGCAGGCCTCTACTCCAATCCCTATGAACAGCAGCAGGCCTACTCCAATCCCTATGAACAGAAGCAGGCCTACTCCAATCCCTATGAACCCCAGCAGGCCTCTACTCCAATCCCTATGAACAGCAGCAGGCCTACTCCAATCCCTATGAACAGAAGCAGGCCTACTCCAATCCCTATGAACAGCAGCAGGCCTACTCCAATCCCTATGAACAGCAGCAGGCCTCTACTCCAATCCCTATGAACAGCAGCAGGCCTCTACTCCAATCCCTATGAACAGAAGCAGGCCTACTCCAATCCCTATGAACAGCAGCAGGCCTCTACTCCAATCCCTATGAACAGCAGCAGGCCTCTACTCCAATCCCTATGAACAGAAGCAGGCCTACTCCAATCCCTATGAACAGAAGCAGGCCTACTCCAATCCCTATGAACAGAAGCAGGCCTACTCCAATCCCTATGAACAGCAGCAGGCCTCTACTCCAATCCCTATGAACAGAAGCAGGCCTACTCCAATCCCTATGAACAGAAGCAGGCCTACTCCAATCCCTATGAACAGAAGCAGGCCTACTCCAATCCCTATGAACAGCAGCAGGCCTCTACTCCAATCCCTATGAACAGAAGCAGGCCTACTCCAATCCCTATGAACAGAAGCAGGCCTACTCCAATCCCTATGAACAGCAGCAGGCCTCTACTCCAATCCCTATGAACAGCAGCAGGCCTCTACTCCAATCCCTATGAACAGCAGCAGGCCTCTACTCCAATCCCTATGAACAGCAGCAGGCCTCTACTCCAATCCCTATGAACAGCAGCAGGCCTCTACTCCAATCCCTATGAACAGAAGCAGGCCTACTCCAATCCCTATGAACAGCAGCAGGCCTCTACTCCAATCCCTATGAACAGCAGCAGGCCTCTACTCCAATCCCTATGAACAGCAGCAGGCCTACTCCAATCCCTATGAACAGAAGCAGGCCTACTCCAATCCCTATGAACAGCAGCAGGCCTCTACTCCAATCCCTATGAACAGAAGCAGGCCTCTACTCCAATCCCTATGAACAGCAGCAGGCCTACTCCAATCCCTATGAACAGCAGCAGGCCTACTCCAATCCCTATGAACAGCAGCAGGCCTCTACTCCAATCCCTATGAACAGCAGCAGGCCTCTACTCCAATCCCTATGAACAGCAGCAGGCCTCTACTCCAATCCCTATGAACCACTCTACACGGGTTCCTGGCACACAACAGACCCCCCAGTGGGCAGGGGGCTACACTGCTCTCTGGTCCCCTCCCCCCAACTCCCTCTGATCACAACACAGATAGAGCCTGACACACACAAACACACACACGCCCCAGCACTGCATGGCTTCCTATCCCCCATACAGTTGTGACCCAGACAGGCTTCGAGCTGACCTCTCCCCCCTGGTTCCAGGTCCACCACTGTGATCACAGCAGCATGGTAGAGGTAGGGTTACCTCATTAAAGGCTTAGACACATATGAATGGAGGTGAGTGAGGGTGTGTATCTTTATGGGTGTGTGTGCTGAATGTGATCTTGTGTAGGTGTATGGGTGGGTGTGTGCATGCGAGTGCTTGTGCTCGTGTGTGTGTGAGATACAGCGATTCCTCCTTGGTCCGACACACAGATACCCTCTTCCCCTGGAACCTTTTGAAGTAAGGATTATCTGCATTTTACAGCATGTGATAGGTGGGGAAGGATCATTACTCTGAGTGACAGCGTTATGTTTCTGTGGGAGCCGTTTGAGGCAGACAGATTAGATAAGGTTTCTGATTGGCTGGGGAAGATTTATGGCC
>NC_143048.1:34890000-34970000 GCF_057628025.1 Oncorhynchus mykiss
TTGTTGCTATTCATTGGTTGTTTGCATTATTTTGACATAATGTAATGAGTCACCAATGTGCTTCAGTTCCCACTGGACTGGCCCCACATGCCATGTCTCAAATTCATTCAGTGACAATGCCATTATTATTTTGACCCATGAAACATCCTATTGTTGTCTTCCTTATCTGTTGTCATTGTGTCATGTTCATCTATTTCATGGTGTTGTTTATGATTTATTTATTCATCTCTGGCCTTGTGTGTTGTTCTGTCGTCTTTCTGTTTCCTTCCAGTCCTTTCTGGTAAGTTGAAATGTCACCTGTCACCTATTCACCCTGACGCCCTGACAGAGACAGGAAGCTGTCACAGCACCACCCCCCTCCATCCTCCTCCCATCACCCTCCACCCACCAATCAGCACTCATGTTTCACTTGTCAATGGCAACAGTGACAAAAGGACATTAATGGGTAAAAATCTGTAATCCAAGGTAAAACCAAATCATTTCATTATATTATTTTTCTACACCTTGTTGTGTTGCTTTATGTATTACCAAATATCCCATTTTAACTGTGGACAAATTGTGTCTGAATGTGGACTGACAGGCTGCAGATTTGTTTAATGGATGTATTACGTGGTCCGTATCAGCGTTAAGATGTTTGGAGCGTAGTAATATTCTGTTACGTACCTGCTGTCCTCAGAGATGAAGGCGTAATTCCCACGGCCGCTGGCCCTCAGCATTCAGGCTGTGTCCCTCCACACAGGCCTATTAGCACAGCGAGGCCCGGTGTCACTGTGTGTGACGTTGGGAGGTAACACAGCGCTTCACTCTGAAACAGTTTGTCATTAAGATGGCTGGGCCTGGTCCAGGATGCTCCTACAGATGGCTCATTTATCCCCCATGTCCATGTAAATATTATTGGTCTGTGTCCTTGCCCATGCTAATGCAGGGACCCACATGGGGCCACACTCCTGTTTTCTCTATTCATTAGCTGTTAATATATACACAGCCTGCATTATGGATTGGACTGAATTTCAGTCCACATACGAGCAACCAGAAAAGTCTACTCTAAACAGAGACAACCTTAATCCTTAACCACAGCTCTTTTGAATTCAGAGCCCATAACTGTAACTTCAAATTCCTTTGTTTTCCATTCAAATGAGCCAGACCAGGATATTAATTGTAATGTCTGATATCTCTGTCTGATGTTATGTGATATGCGATGCTGTGTCAGTATGTTAACTAACTGTCCCCATGCCTGTCCTCTAGTGCCCCCTGTGTTTGTGGTGCGGCCCAGAAACCAGGTGGTGGCGGTGGGGAGGACCGTCACCTTCCAGTGTGAGGCAACAGGAAACCCTCAACCTGCTATCTTCTGGCAGAGAGAGGGCAGCCAGGTGAGAGGCTCTGTGGTACCTACAGTACACCAGGAACCCAACATGAGCACATGTTGAGGAATGCTTATGGAACAAAAAGGAAAGACAACCAAGTAGTAAATCATAGTCTTCATTCTTTTATTATTTGATATTCCCATATGCTCTTTACACATTTTATGATTGCACCTATAAAACCAGCTATACAATCAGTGAACTTCACTGACCTTCACACTGATGCTTCAATTGGACCGTTCCATTCCATCACCCTTCAGGTCTTCCGTAGACTACTGTCTTTATCTGATCAGCTTCTCTATATGTGTCCTGTCTTCTCTCTTCTCTGTCTATATCTGTCCTGTCTTCTCTCTTCTCTGTCTTCTCTCTTCTCTGTCTATATCTGGCCTGTCTTCTCTCTTCTCTGTCTTCTCTCTTCTCTGTCTATATCTGGCCTGTCTTCTCTCTTCTCTGTCTATATCTGTCCTGTCTTCTCTCTTCTCTGTCTTCTCTCTTCTCTGTCTATATCTGGCCTGTCTTCTCTCTTCTCTGTCTATATCTGCCCTGTCTTCTCTCTTCTCTGTCTTCTCTCTTCTCTGTCTATATCTGGCCTGTCTTCTCTCTTCTCTGTCTATATTTGTCCTGTCTTCTCTCTTCTCTGTCTATATCTGTCCTGTCTTCTCGCTTCTCTGTCTATATCTGTCCTGTCTTCTCTCTTCTCTGTCTATATCTGTCCTGTCTTCTCTCTTCTATGTCTATATCTGTCCTGTCTTCTCTCTTCTCTGTCTATATCTGTCCTGCCTTCTGTCTTCTCTCTTCTCTGTCTATATCTGGCCTGTCTTCTCTCTTCTATGTCTTCTCTCTTCTCTGTCTATCTGTCCTGTCTTCTCTCTTCTATGTCGATATCCGTCCTGTCTTCTCTCTTCTCTGTTTATATCTGTCCTGTCTTCTCTCTTCTCTGTCTATATCCATTTTGTCTTCTCTCTTCTCTGTTTATATCTGTCCTGTCTTCTCTCTTCTCGGTCTTCTCTCTTCTCTGTCTATCTGTCCTGTCTTCTCTATTCTCTGTCTATATCCGTCCTGTCTTCTCTCTTCTCTGTTTATATCTGTCCTGTCTTCTCTCTTCTCTGTCTATATATGTTCTGTCTTCTCTCTTCTCTGTCTATATCTGTCCTGTCTTCTCTCTTCTCTGTCTATATCCGGCCTGTCTTCTCTCTTCTCTGTCTATATCTGTTCTGTCTTCTCTCTTCTCTGTCTATTTGTCCTGTCTTCTCGCTTCTCTGTCTATCCGTCCTGTCTTTTCTCTTCTCTGTCTATATCCGTTCTGTCTTATCTCTTCTCTGTCTATATCCGTCCTGTCTTCTCTCTTCTCTGTCTATATCTGGCCTGTCTTCTCTCTTCTCTGTCTTCTCTCTTCTCTGTCTATCTGTCCCGTCTTCTCTCTTCTCTGTCTATATCTGTCCTCTCTTCTCTCTTCTCTTTATATATCGGGCCTGTCTTCTCTCTTCTCTGTCTATATCTGGCCTGTCTTCTCTCTTCTCTGTCTATATCCGTTCTGTCTTCTCTCTTCTCTGTGTATATCCATTCTGTCTTCTCTCTTCTCTGTCGATATCTGTCCTGTCTATTCTCTTCTCTGTTTATATCCGTTCTGTCTTCTCTCTTCTCTGTCTATATCCATTCTGTCTTATCTCTTCTCTGTCTATATCTGTCCTGTCTTCTCTATTCTCTGCCTATATCCATTCTGTCTTCTCTCTTCTCTGTCTATACCCATCCTGTCTCATCTCTTCTCTGTCTATATCTGGCCTGTCTTCTCTCTTCTCTGTCTATATCTGTTGTGTCTTCTCTCTTCTCTGTCTTCTCTCTTCTCTGTCTATCTGTCCTGTCTTCTCCTTTCTTTGTCTATATCTGGCCTGTCTCTTCTCTGTCTATATCTGGCCTGTCTTCTCTCTTCTCTGTATATATATGGCCTGTCTTCTCTCTTCTCTGTCTATATCTGGCCTGTCTTCTCTCTTCTCTGTCTATATATGGCCTGTCTTCTCTCTTCTCTGTCTATATCTGGCCTGTCTTCTCTCTTCTCTGTCTATATCCGTCATGTCTTCTCTCTTCTCTGTCTATATCTGTTCTGTCTCCTCTCTTCTCTGTCTTCTCTCTTCTCTGTCTATATCTGGCCTGTGCTCTCTCTTCTCTGTCTATATCTGGCCTGTCTTCTCTCTTCTCTGTCTTCTCTCTTCTCTGTCTATCTGTCCCGTCTTCTCTCTTCTCTGTCTATATCTGTCCTCTCTTCTCTCTTCTCTTTATATATCGGGCCTGTCTTCTCTCTTCTCTGTCTATATCTGGCCTGTCTTCTCTCTTCTCTGTCTATATCCGTTCTGTCTTCTCTCTTCTCTGTGTATATCCATTCTGTCTTCTCTCTTCTCTGTCGATATCTGTCCTGTCTATTCTCTTCTCTGTTTATATCCGTTCTGTCTTCTCTCTTCTCTGTCTATATCCATTCTGTCTTATCTCTTCTCTGTCTATATCTGTCCTGTCTTCTCTATTCTCTGCCTATATCCATTCTGTCTTCTCTCTTCTCTGTCTATACCCATCCTGTCTCATCTCTTCTCTGTCTATATCTGGCCTGTCTTCTCTCTTCTCTGTCTATATCTGTTCTGTCTTCTCTCTTCTCTGTCTTCTCTCTTCTCTGTCTATCTGTCCTGTCTTCTCCTTTCTTTGTCTATATCTGGCCTGTCTCTTCTCTGTCTATATCTGGCCTGTCTTCTCTCTTCTCTGTATATATATGGCCTGTCTTCTCTCTTCTCTGTCTATATCTGGCCTGTCTTCTCTCTTCTCTGTCTATATATGGCCTGTCTTCTCTCTTCTCTGTCTATATCTGGCCTGTCTTCTCTCTTCTCTGTCTATATCCGTCATGTCTTCTCTCTTCTCTGTCTATATCTGTTCTGTCTCCTCTCTTCTCTGTCTTCTCTCTTCTCTGTCTATATCTGGCCTGTGCTCTCTCTTCTCTGTCTATATCTGTCCTGTCTCCTCTCTTCTCTGTCTATATATGTCCTTTCTTCTCTCCTCTCCCTCCTCTAGAACCTGCTCTTCTCCTACCAGCCCCCCCAGCCGTCTAGTCGCGTCTCCGTCTCCCAGACGGGGGACCTGACTATCACAGATGCAGAGCGCTCAGACGTGGGCTACTACAGCTGCCAGGCCCTCAACATCGCTGGCTCTGTCATCACCAAGGCCCTGATGGAGGTCACTGACGGTGAGTTCCGCCAATCAGTGACTCCCAGAATTAGATCTTGGAGGCATCTTGGCTGTATTGTCACACCTTGGCACATAGACATGTAGGGGTTTGAATAAACACATAATAATATACATGAGCTGTATTTAAGTGTCTAAAGTACATATTGAGGTCTGTGGAGTTTTGATCAGAATGTGTTCCAAGTCCCGGTCTCCTGGCCCGGTCTCTGTGCTCCTGAAAGAGTTGGAGACTCTGTGGTGACTCATCTTCTCCAGGAGCCTGGCTTGCCTCTTGGCTCTGGGCTGTTGGCTCCTGGCAGTGTATCATTTATGCTGGCTGGTGTCTCCTCTAGGAGTCTCCTCTCATTAACAGACTAGCCTGCTGGTGGAGGGATATGTCTTTGTGGGGAGGCCTGGTTCAGACCTCTAATCACTCTCAGTCAATGCAGCCAGCCTGGCTTTAGTCCCAGCGTTCCCATAGCGACTCACTCAGTCTCTCCGGTCACTATTATTTTGTTTACCTCTCACCTAGATTCAACCCTCTCTAATCAGACACCTCTCACCTAGATTCAACCCTCTCTAACCAGACACCTCTCACCTAGATTCAACCCTCTCTAACCAGACACCTCTCACCTAGATTCAACCCTCTCTAACCAGACACCTCTCACCTAGATTCAACCCTCTCTAACCAGACACCTCTCACCTAGATTCAACCCTCTCTAACCAGACACCTCTCCCTCTCCCTTGGTGTGGCAGGTCCTGGTAGACAGTAGAAGGAGAAGATAATAACAGTTATTAAAGGGAGCAGGCCTCCTCATCTCCGTAGGCAAATCTGGTAATTACAGGTCACAGTGACAATGTTTTAGTAACTACACCAGAGCCAGCACCAGAGCCAGTCTCCCCATGTATGATACTACACTGAGTGTGTAAATGTACAGACGTATGTCCTACATTATGTGTATTTAAAAGGGGATACACATACTGCATGTTTACAATAGATTTGCTATTCGTTTGAACCAAACAACCTTCTGACTAAATCAGCTGCGCTGGCAGAATTGGTTAACAATAGCAGTATTAACAGCATTAATGATAACAGCCTCAGTAGCAATCTATAGTAGTAGGGACATGACGGACACCGTTCTCCGGTCACATGATGGAAATGAAATGGAGACAAAGCATGTTTAATTGAATCTGTGTGTGTCGACTGGTGAACGCCCACTGAGAGGGGGATGACGAGGAGGAAGAGGGGGAGAGGGGACAGAGGAGGGAGGGAAAATTATTAATGGTAATAACACATTGTCTGTGCTGCTAGGTATTTAGAAGCGTTTTCTCCCATGTTCTGTGTTTTATAGACTGGAGGTGTGGTTTCATGAGGGGGGTGTGGTTTAAGGAGGTGGAGAGGGGATGGGGGGGTTTGGTTGGCTGTGAATGTTAACGTCTCCATTGGAGTCTGGATCTGCAGAAAGAGGACTTGTATGTTAGCCTGTTTTATTTTAATTACAACTCATTTGTTTGGCTAAGGTCAACTCCTACTGCTGAATGATTAGAAAAGTGCTTCCAGTTGTGAAAATTTCATTTCATTCAATTTTTGAATTTCTCTCTCTCTCCGTCTACCACACAGCTACCTTCTTTCTCACCTTCCTCTGTTATTTATGTGTTTCTCTACAATCCCACTGTATAATTGTCTCTCCATTTATTTTATTATTCTCATCAAATCCACTCAATCGTCCACTCAAATGATATATATTCTCTCCCACGCAGTCTCTAACTCTCCCTCTCTCTCTTTCTCTCTAGTTGTGTCTGATCGCCCACCTCCAGTTGTCCGCCAGGGTCCGACCAATCAGACAGTCTCTGTGGACGGGACGGTGGTTCTGAGTTGCCTAGCAACGGGTAAGCCCACCCCCACCATCATGTGGAGGAAGGATGGTGTGTTGGTGTCCACTCACGACTCCCGGGTCAAACAGCTGGACACGGGCGCACTGCAGATCCGCTACGCCAAGGTAACACACAACACACTCAAACATGTACACACACGCATACACACACACATTCACATGCACGCTCGCACGCACACACAAAGAAACTCTCATCTTCACTGAATACACAGTATAAACACATGGAATGGTAGACCTTCTTTCCACGCTTTTCAAAGCATAAAGATAAAACAATGTATTGATGTACCTCTCTGGTTCAGAGTACTAGTACTGAGAAAATACATCAGACTGCAGGTGTATGAAGCCTTTATACTACAGGACTGTCTGATCTACAGAGCAACATGTAGGTCTACTGTAGTGTACCAGCTCACATGGAATATCTTACTGAGGCAGTTGGCTGTCCAACCATATGCCCCATTATCCTAATATATGGAAATAAGAACTTAATTGAATGGAATTCTGTTCTCAATGTAGGACAGTTTGGCTGTTTGAAAACTTCCGAATTCAACTCCTTCATATGTTTACATTTCCAATCAAGCTCTTCCATTAGCCGAGACATTAATAACGCATTCCCCCTTTCAAAGCTGTCCTGAATAACGTCTATACGGCGGAGTGGCTGGCTGACTGGCTGGCAGAATAACGTCTATACGGCGGAGTGGCTGGCTGACTGGCTGACTGGCTGACTGGCTGGCAGAATAACGTCTATACGGCGGAGTGGCTGGCTGACTGGCTGACTGGCTGGCAGAATAACGTCTATACGGCGGAGTGGCTAGCTGACTGGCTGACTGGCTGGCAGAATAACGTCTATACGGCGGAGTGGCTGGCTGACTGGCTGGCAGAATAACGTCTATACGGCGGAGTGGCTGGCTGACTGGCTGACTGGCTGACTGACTGGCAGAATAACGTCTATACGGCGTAGTGGCTGGCTGACTGGCTGACTGGCTGACTGGCTGGCAGAATAACGTCTATACGGCGTAGTGACTGGCTGACTGGCTGGCAGAATAACGTCTATACGGCGGAATGGCTGGTTGACTGGCTGGCTGGCTGACTGGCTGGCAGAATAACGTCTATACGGCGTAGTGGCTGGCTGACTGGCTGACTGGCTGGCAGAATAACATCTATACGGCGTAGTGGCTGGCTGACTGGCTGGCAGAATAACGTCTATACGGCGTAGTGGCTGGCTGACTGGCTGACTGGCTGGCTGGCTGGCTGGCTGGCTGGCAGAATAACGTCTATACGGCGTAGTGGCTTGCTGACTGGCTGGCAGAATAACGTCTATACGGCGGAGTGGCTGGCTGGCTGGCTGACTGGCTGACTGGCTGGCTGGCTGGCAGAATAACGTCTATACGGTGGAGTTGCTGGCTGACTGGCTGGCAGAATAACGTCTATACGGCGGAGTGGCTGGCTGACTGGCTGACTGGCTGGCTGGCTGGCTGACTGGCTGACTGGCTGACTGGCTGGCAGAATAACGTCTATACAGCGGAGTGGCTGGCTGACTGGCTGACTGGCTGCAGAATAACGTCTATACGGCGGAATGGCTGGCTGACTGGCTGACTGGCTGGCTGGCAGAATAACGTCTATACGGCGGAGCGGCTGGCTGACTGGCTGAAAGGCTGACTGGCTGGCTGGCTGACTGGCTGGCTGGCAGAATAACGTCTATACGGCGGAGCGGCTGGCTGACTGGCTGACTGTCTGACTGGCTGGCTGGCTGGCTGACTGGCTGGCTGGCAGAATAACGTCTATACGGCAGAGTAACTGGCTGATTGGCTGACTGGCTGACTGGCTGACTGGCTGACTAGCTGGCAGAATATCGTCTATACGGCGGAGTGGCTGGCTGACTGGCTGACTGGCTGACTGGCTGGCAGAATAACGTCTATACGGCGGAGTGGCTGGCTGACTGACTGGCTGATTTGCTGGCAGAATAACGTCTATACGGCGGAGTGGCTGGCTGACTGGCTGACTGGCTGGCAGAATAACGTCTATACGGCGGAATGGCTGGTTGACTGGCTGGCTGGCTGACTGGCTGGCAGAATAACGTCTATACGGCGGAGCGGCTGGCTGACTGGCTGGCAGAATAACTTGTGCTGCTCCATTAGTAAATAAAGCATGTGATCAGTTCCCTCCTAGGGTCCAGCCATGCCTCTCCTCTCCTCAGTGAGCCGTCAATCAGCTGTCAGGGGTTTGAAGTGAATTCACACACACTATTGTCCTGTCACTCAACAGAGTGTGATGGGGACCTGTGTGAAGCAGAACACTGAGGGAGAGACCAGGGGGGGTGCCGATGCATTCTCCAGATGGAGGCATCAAGGGGTCAGAGTTTGCGTTAGACTGTTGCTGTGTGTATGCGTGTGTGTTGTGATGACTGCAGGCAGGTTGTGTGTGGTGACAGGGCTGTGGTGAATGGGCAACACTGTGAGAACAGTGTGATGTGTTTTCAACCCAAACCTTACGTAAGGCAATTTACATGAATGAACATTTAGTTTATGTTTGGAGGTAACGCACCATGTCTTTTGTAATGCGTTTTAAGGAGCTGGATGACTTGTCTTACCTGTCAGGTTGAGCTTAGATGGACCCAACCTGGAGGCTGATCTACAGGGCACAAACACTCTCCTCTCTCAAACACACTGAGACACACACTATCCCTCTCTCAAACACACTGAGACACACACTCTCCCTCTCTCAAACACACTGAGACACACACTCTCCCTCTCTCAAACACACTAGAGAGTGTCACCATATCTGTTCTGTAAAGCACTCCTTTCCCTGATGGGAGGGTGAGAGGAGTGATGAGGATGAGGAGAGGAGGGGAGAAGGAGAGGAGGTCTCCAATTAGTCTTTGTTCCTGTGGAAATCTTTTCAATTTGACTGGTACAATCCTGCCACTTGGCCTTCCCAGCTGCTTTTCCCACTTTCTAGAGGGAAATATAATAGTGAGATTACCAGGCACTGATGGCTGGCTGCTAGGGACCACAGCAGCATGTCAATGAGAGAGAGAGAGAGAGAGAGAGAGAGAGAGAGAGAGAGAGAGAGATAGAGAGAGAGAGAGAGAGAGAGAGAGAGAGAGAGAGAGAGAGAGAGAGAGAGAGAGAGAGAGAGAGAGAGAGAGAGAAAGCAGCACTATTTTAGTCCAATTCCACTGATGTCCAGACAGTACCTTGTCATTTGCATTTGAACCCAGAGCAATCACTAATCTAGTCCCTCTCCCCTCTATTTCCTGTCTTCTTTTTTTCTGTCTTATAGCTGGGTGACACAGGCATGTACACATGCATCGCCTCCACTCCCAGTGGCGAAGCCTCGTGGAAGGCCTATCTGGATGTTCAAGGTAAGCCACTGGGCTGCTGCCTACTGTCACTGTGGCTACACTCCATAATTAATTAAATACATTCAGTCTGTGATTGCTTTTTTAGTTGGAATGTCACAATCTTGCCACCAGCCCAGGGAGTGTGCGTGAGTCTGTGTGTGTGTGAATGTGCTTGGTATGCATTCCATAGTCTGGCGTTACTGATAAAGTATTCATTTAGCTTTATAGAAAATGTCTCATGATACTCTCCTCATCTTCAGAGTTTGGTGTTCCAGTGCAGCCGGCCAGACCCACTGACCCCAACCTGATCCCCAGCGCCCCCTTCAAACCTGAGGTCACTGACGTCACCCGCACCTCCGTCACTCTGTCCTGGAAGCCCAACTTCTCAGGAGCCACGCCCACCTCCTACATCATAGAGGCCTTCAGGTAAGAGCAGAGGACAAAGGAGTTCACTTGTGACCAAAATAAATAAAGTGATGTCACAGTGCATTTGTATTTATTATGGATCCCCATTAGTTCCTGTCAAGACAGCAGCTACTCTTCCTGGGGTTTATTATGGATCCCCATTAGTTCCTGTCAAGGCAGCAGCTACTCTTCCTGGGGTTTATTATGGATCCCCATTAGTTCCTGTCAAGACAGCAGCTACTCTTCCTGGGGTTTATTATGGATCCCCATTAGTTCCTGTCAAGGCAGCAGCTACTCTTCCTGGGGTTTATTATGGATCCCCATTAGTTCCTGTCAAGACAGCAGCTACTCTTCCTGGGGTTTATTATGGATCCCCATTAGTTCCTGTCAAGACAGCAGCTACTCTTCCTGTGCTTTATTATGGATCGCCATTAGTTCCTGTCAAGGCAGCAGCTACTCTTCCTGGGGTTTATTATGGATCCCCATTAGTTCCTGTCAA
The DNA here is from genome assembly GCF_057628025.1 of Oncorhynchus mykiss. NCBI lineage: Eukaryota > Metazoa > Chordata > Actinopteri > Salmoniformes > Salmonidae > Oncorhynchus > Oncorhynchus mykiss. Next base: position 34,900,702 of record NC_143048.1, read on the forward strand.
GACAGCAGCTACTCTTCCTGGGGTTTATTATGGATCCCCATTAGTTCCTGTCAAGGCAGCAGCTACTCTTCCTGGGGTTTATTATGGATCCCCATTAGTTCCTGTCAAGGCAGCAGCTAATCTTCCTGGGTTTTATTATGGATCCCCATTAGTTCCTGCCAAGGAAGCAGCTTCTCTTCCTGGGGTTTATTATGGATCCCCATTAGTTCCTGTCAAGGCAGCAGCTTCTCTTCCTGGGGTTTATTATGGATCCCCATTAGTTCCTGTCAAGGCAGCAGCTACTCTTCCTAGGGTTTATTATGGATCCCCATTAGTTCCTGTCAAGGCAGCAGCTACTCTTCCTGGGGTTTATTATGGATTCCCATTAGTCCCTGTCAAGGCATCAGCTACTATTCCTGGGGTCCAGCAACATTAAGGCAGTTATATACCATTTTAAAAACATTACATTTCACAACAGATTTCACAACACATTAAATGTGCGCCCCCAAGCCACTTCTCTACTACCACATATCATACGCCTATGGTCTGAGTGTGTGTATGAACTTTAAACCTGATGTGTAACATCCTGTTCTGTCTTCTCTCCTAGTCATGCGTCAGGCAGCAGTTGGCAGACCCTGGCAGAACATGTGAAGACCGAGTCGTATGTACTGAAGGGCCTGAAAGCCAGTGCTGTCTATCTCTTCCTGGTCCGAGCTGCCAACGCCTACGGCCTGAGTGACCCCAGCCCCATCACTGACACCGTCAAAACACAAGGTGGGTCTCTGCTCTCTCTTAATGACTTGAAATGGGCCGCTTTACGGTAGGTCCCTGTCTGGACCTTGTCCCTGTCTGGACCTTGTCCATGTCCTTGCATGGACCTGGTCCCTGTCTGGACCTTGTCACTGTCCTTGCATGGACCTTGTCCCTATCTGGACCTTTTCACTGTCCTTGCATGGACCTTGTCCCTATCTGGACCTTGTCCCTGTCCTTGCATGGACCTTGTCCCTGTCTGGACCTTGTCCTTGTCTGGACCTTGTCCCTGTCTGGACCTTGTCCCTGTCTGGACCTTGACCCTGTCCCTGTCTGGATCGTGTCCCTATCCCTGCATGGACCTTGTCCCTGTCTGGACCTTGTCCCTGTCCCTGCATGGACCTTGTCCCTGTCTGGACCTTGTCACTGTCCTTGCATGGACCTTGTCCCTGTCTGGACCTTGTCCCTGTCCTTGCATGGACCTTGTCCCTGTCTGGACCTTGTCCCTGTCCTTGCATGGACCTTGTCCTTGTCTGGACCTTGTCCCTGTCTGGACCTTGTCCCTGTCTGGACCTTGTCCTTGTCTGGACCTTGTCCTTGTCTGGACCTTGTCCCTGTCTGGATCGTGTCCCTATCCCTGCATGGACCTTGTCCCTGTCTGGACCTTGTCCCTGTCTGGACCTTGTCCCTCTCTGGACCTTGTCCCTGTCTGGACCTTGTCCCTGTCTGGACCTTGTCCCTGTCCTTGCATGGACCTTGTCCCTGTCTGGACCTTGTCCCTGTCCCTGCATGGACCTTGTCCCTGTCAGGGCCTTGTCCCTGTCCTTGCATGGACCTTGTCCTTGTCTGGACCTTGTCCCTGTCTGGACCTTGTCCTTGTCCTTGCATGGACCTTGTCCCTGTCTGGACCTTGTCCTTTCTGGACCTTGTCCTTGTCTGGACCTTGTCCTTGCATGGACCTTGTCCCTGTCTGGACCTTGTCCTTGTCTGGACCTTGTCCCTGTCCCTGTCCTTGCATGGACCTTGTCCCTGTCTGGACCTTGTCCCTGTCCTTGCATGGACCTTGTCCCTGTCTGGACCTTGTCCCTGTCCTTGCATGGACCTTGTCCTTGTCTGGACCTTGTCCCTGTCTGGACCTTGTCCTTGTCCTTGCATGGACCTTGTCCCTGTCTGGACCTTGTCCTTTCTGGACCTTGTCCTTGTCTGGACCTTGTCCTTGCGTGGACCTTGTCCCTGTCTGGACCTTGTCCTTGTCTGGACCTTGTCCCTGTCCCTATCTGGACCTTGTCCCTGTCCTTGCATGGACCTTGTCCTTGTCTGGACCTTGTCCCTGTCCCTCTCTGGACCTTGTCCCTGTCTGGATCGTGTCCCTATCCCTGCATGGACCTTGTCCCTGTCTGGACCTTGTCCCTGTCCCTGCATGGACCTTGTCCCTTTCTGGACCTTGTCCCTGTCCTTGCATGGACCTTGTCCCTGTCTGGACCTTGTCCCTGTCCCTGCATGGACCTTGTCCCTGTCTGGACCTTGTCCCTGTCCTTGCATGGACCTTGTCCCTGTCTGGACCTTGTCCCTGTCCTTGCATGGACCTTGTCCTTGTCTGGACCTTGTCCTTGTCTGGACCTTGTCCCTGTCCTTGCATGGGCCTTGTCATTGTCTGGACCCTGTCCCTGTCTGGACCTTGTCCCTGTCCCTGTCTGGACCTTGTCCCTGTCCTTGCATGGACCTTGTCCCTGTCTGGACCTTGTCCTTGTCCCTGTCTGGACCTTGTCCTTGTCTGGACCTTGTCCCTGTCTGGACCTTGTCCCTGTCCCTGTCTGGACCTTGTCCCTGTCTGGACCTTGTCCCTGTCCTTGCATGGACCATGTCCCTGTCTGGACCTTGTCCTTGTCTGGACCCTGTCCTTGTCTGGATCGTGTCCCTGTCCTTGCATGGACCTTGTCCTTGTCTGGACCCTGTCCCTGTCTGGACCTTGTCCCTGTCCCTGTCTGGACCTTGTCCCTGTCCTTGCATGGACCTTGTCCCTGTCTGGACCTTGTCCCTGTCCCTGTCTGGACCTTGTCCTTGTCTGGACCTTGTCCCTGTCTGGACCTTATCCCTGTCTGGACCTTGTCCCTGTCCTTGCATGGACCTTGTCCTTGTCTGGACCTTGTCCTTGTCTGGAACTTGTCCTTGTCTGGACCTTGTCCCTGTCCTTGCATGGACCTTGTCCTTGTCTGGACCTTGTCCTTGTCTGGACCTTGTCCTTGTCTGGACCTTTTCCTTGCATGGACCTTGTCCCTGTCTGGACCTTGTCCTTGTCTGGACCTTGTCCCTGTCTGGACCTTGTCCTTGTCTGGACCTTGTCCTTGTCTGGAACTTGTCCTTGTCTGGACCTTGTCCCTGTCCCTGCATTGACCTTGTCCTTGTCTGGACCTTGTCCTTGTCTGGACCTTGTCCTTGTCTGGACCTTGTCCTTGCATGGACCTTGTCCCTGTCTGGACCTTGTCCTTTTCTGGACCTTGTCCCTGTCTGGACGTTGTCCCTGTCTGGACCTTGTCCTTGTCTGGACCTTGTCCCTGTCTGGACCTTGTCCTTGTCTGGACCTTGTCCTTGCATGGACCTTGTCCTTGTCTGGACCTTGTCCTTGTCTGGACCTTGTCCCTGTCTGGACCTTGTCCCTGTCTGGACCTTGTCCCTGTCTGGACCTTGTCCCTGTCCCTGTCTGGACCTTGTCCCAGTCTGAACCCTCAGCTGTTCATACTGGACAGGTATTTATTGTGTGTGTGTGTGTGTGTGTGTGTGTGTGTGTGTGTGTGTGTGTGTGTGTGTGTGTGTGTGTGTGTGTGTGTGTGTGTGTGTGTGTGTGTGTGTGTGTGTGCAGATATCCCCCCCACCAGTCAGGGAGTGGACCACCGTCAGATTCAGAGGGAGTTAGGAGAGGTGGTCATCCACCTTCACAACCCCACCATCCTCTCCTCCTCCTCTGTCAGAGTGCAGTGGACGGTGAGTGTTTTTCTCTGCTTCAAAACACGACTTTAGGGATGACATTCCCAATGAGTGACTCTTGTCATGTATGTACATTACCGCTCAAAAGTTTGGGGTCACTTAGAAATGTCCTTGTTTTTGAAAGAAAAGCGAACAAATTGTCAATTCAAATAACATCAAATTGATCAGAAATACAGTGTAGACATTGTAAATGTTGTAAATGATTATTGTAGCTGGAAACAGCAGATTTTTTATGGAATATCTACATAGGCGGATAGAGGCCCATTATCAGCAACCATCACTCCTGTGTTCCAATGGCACGTTGTGTTAGCTAATCCAAGTTTATCATTTTAAAAGGCGAATTGATCATTAGAAAACCTTTTTGCAATTATGTTAGTACAGCTGAAAGCTGTTGTTCTGATTAAAGAAGCAATAAAACTGGCCTTCTTTAGACTAGTTGAGTATCTGGAGCATCAGCATTTGTGGGTTCGGTTACAGGCTCAAAATTTGCCAGAAACAAATAACTTTCTTCTGAAACTTGTCAGTCTGTTCTTGTTCTGAGAAATGAAGGCCTTTCCATGCGAGAAATTGCCAAGAAACTGTACATAACGCTGTGTACTACTCCCTTCACAGAACAGCGTAAACTGGCTCTAACCAGAATAGAAAGAGGAGTGGGAGGCCCCGGTGCACAACTGAGCAAGAGGACAAGGTCATTAGAGTGTCTAGTTTGAGAAACAGACGCCTCACAAGTCCTCAACTGGCAGCTTCATTAAATAGTACTCGCAAAACACCAGTCTCAACTTCAACAGTGAAGATGCGACTCCAGGATGCTGGCCTTCTAGGCAGAGTTCCTCTGTCCAGTGTCTGTGTTCTTTTGCCCATCTCAATATTTTCTTTTTATTGGCCAGTCTGAGATATGGCTTTGTCTTTGCAACTCTGCCTAGAAGGCCAGCATCCCGGAGTCACCTCTTCACTGTTGACGTTGAGACTGGTGTTTTGCCAGTTGTGGACTTGTGAGGCATCTGTTTCTCAAACTAGAAAATCTAATGACCTTGTCCTCTTGCTCAGTTGTGCTCCGGGGCATACCACTCCTCTTTCAATTCTGGTTAGAGCCATTTTACGCTGTTCTGTGATGGGAGTAGTACACAGCATTATACGAGATCTTCAGTTTCTTGGCAATTTCTCTCATGGATTAGCCTTCATTTCTCAGAACAAGAATAGACTGACAAGTTTCAGAAGAAAGGTATTTGTTTCAGGCCATTTTGAGCCTGTAATCGAACCCACAAGTGCTGATGCTCCAGATACTCAACAAGTCTAAAGAAGGCCAGTTTTATTACTTCTTTAATCAGAACAGTTTTCAGCTGTTCTAACATAATTGCAAAAGGGTTTTCTAATGATCAATTAGCTTTTTAAAATAATAAACTTGGATTAGCTAACACAATGTGCCTTTGGAACACAGGAGTGATGGTTGCTGACAAGGTATTTTACTTTCAAAAACAAGGACATTTCTAAGTGACCTCAAACTTTTGAACAGTAGTCTATATGGTGTATGTATTATTTTAATATCTATTGTGTACTTTGTATGTTTTAGCATTAATTTCAAAATGTAAATGCATAATTTTTATTGTTCTCTCCAAAGTCACCATAGAGAGTAGCTAGGTCTGGAGCGCTCTGTGCTCACGGTCGATTTGTTTGCCCACTCAGCAGTGCTAATGTGCTAGCGTCCTGTAGAGGACAGACACTGCACTGCGGAGATGGACAGAGCAGAGAACAGACTGGAACCCTGTCAAAACTCTCTAAGTATCCATCTGGTCAGGGCCAGTCACGCTGGCCAGCACTGCTGCTGTAAGACCTGTCTTTCTGCTTGTCTGTCTGTCTGCCTGTCTTTCTGCCTGTCTTCAATCAGAGCTAAACCAACCCACAGCTGCCCACTCACAACACTCCACAACACACAGTCCACTGCCATAAGCCGCCCAGCAGCGCAGCGTGCCAGCCTGTGCCTTCCCAGATTGAAAACACTTGACTGCTGTTAAAACAAGTGAAAAGGAAGAGGTGTCCAACTAGTGCTCTCAGGCTGAAATGGATTGCAGATGTGGGAGGAGAGAGGGAGGAGGAGAAGGAGAAAAGAGGATTATAAAGGAGGGGTAGAGATTAAAGGGCAGCATGCAGAGGTGTTAGGACCTCTATGCTGTTAGATAGTGGATATCTTATTAAAAACTGTTTGGCTACCATGATTCCACTGGCTCCATGTCGATCTATTCCAGGTTATGTAGAATAGAAGGAAAGTATAACTGTATACCTCCTCAATAGTTGCATAAGACATACTGTATTCTATAAACTGGCTTCTTATACAGTGCCTTCCGAAAGTATTCAGACCCCATGACATTTTATTTTCCACAGCCTTATTAAAAAATGTAATAAATATATACTGTTCCTCATCAATATGCACCCAATACCGCATAATGATGAAGTTTTTATTGAAAATGTAAAAAATAAATACCTTATGTACATAAGTATTCAGACCCTTTGCTATGACACTCGAAATTGAGCTCAGGTGCATCTTGTTTCCATTGATCATCCTTGAGATGTTTCTACAACTTGATTGGAGTCCACCTGTGGTAAATTCAAATGTTTGGAAATTCTTTGGAAAGGCACACACTTGTCTACATAAGGTCCCACAATTAACAGTGTATGTCAGAGAAAAATACAAGCCACGAGGTCGAAGGAATTGTCCGTAAATTGTGTCGAGGCACAGAACTGGGGAAGGGTACCAAATAATGTTTGCAGCATTGAAGGTCCCCAAGAACACAGTGGCTTCCTTCATTCTTAAATGGAAAAGTTTGGCTCCACTAAGACTCTTCCTAGAGCTGGCCGCCTGGCCAAACGGAGCAATCGGGGCAGGGGCCTAGGTGACCAAGAACCCTATGGTCACTCTGACAGAGCTCCAGAGTTCCTCTTTGGAGATGGAGAACCTTCCAGAAGGACAACCATCTCTGCAGCATCCACCAATCAGGCCTTTATGGTAGAGTGGCCAGGTGGAAGCCACTCCTCAGTGAAAGGCATATGACAGCCAGCTTGGAGTTTGCCAAAAGGCACCTAAAGACTCTCAGACCATGAGAAACAAGATTTCCTGCCCTGATGAAACCAAGATTGAACTTTTTTGCCTGAATTCCAAGCGTCATGTCTAGAGGAAACCTGCTGTGAGGATGTTTTTCAGCGGCAGGGACTGGGAGACTAGTCATTATCGAGGGAAAGATGAACGGAGCAAAGAACAGAGGGATCCTTGATGAATACCTGCTCCAGAGCGTTCAGGACCTCAGACTGGGGTGAAGGTTCACCCTCCAACAGGACAACGACCCTAAGCACACAGCCAAGACAGCACAGGAGTGGCTCTGGGACAAGTCTTTGAATGTCATTGAGTGGTCCAGCCAGAGCCTGGACTTGCACCCGATCGAACAACTCTGGAGAGACCTCTGGACGCTCCACATCCAGCATCATACCCAACAAGACTTGAGTCTGTCATCGCTGCCAAGGGTGCTTCAACTTAATAAAGGGTCTGAAAACTTATGTAAATGTGATATTTCCGTTGCACAGTTCTGAGCCTAATGAGACCACTTGAGCCGGCATCATTTTTTTTAGTGGAGGATTAAAAAAAGTGCTGCCTACCTTTCCCAGAGACCTTGCTGGATAGTACAGTACCGTAGTACAATACAGTACAGTACAGTAGTACAATACACTACAGTACAGTACAGTAGTACAATACACTACAGTACAGTAATACAATACACTACAGTACAGTAGTACAATACAGTACAGTACAGTAGTACAATACACTACAGTACAGTAGTACAATACACTACAGTACAGTAGTACAATACAGTACAGTACAGTAGTACAATACACTACAGTACAGTAGTACAATACAGTACAGTACAGTAGTACAATACACTACAGTACAGTAGTACAATACACTACAGTACAGTAGTACAATACAGTACAGTACAGTAGTACAATACACTACAGTACAGTAGTACAATACAGTACAGTACAGTAGTACAATACACTACAGTACAGTAGTACAATACACTACAGTACAGTAATACAATACACTACAGTACAGTAGTACAATACACTACAGTACAGTACAGTAGTATAAAACACTACAGTACAGTACAGTAGTACAATACACTACAGTACAGTAATACAATACACTACAGTACAGTAGTACAATACACTACAGTACAGTAATACAATACACTACAGTACAGTAGTACAATACACTACAGTACAGTAATACAATACACTACAGTACAGTAGTACAATACACTACAGTACAGTACAGTAGTACAATACACTACAGTACAGTACAGCAGTACAATACACTACCTTACAGTAGTACAATACACTACAGTACAGTAGTACAATACACTACAGTACAGTAGTACAATACACTACACTACAGTACAGTAGTACAATACACTACAGTACAGTGCTGTACAGTACCATTCTAGTGCACACCAATAGGTTGTATTGTAGAGTTCACACATACAGTAGAGACACATGCATAGATGATCCCTGACTGACAGCACAGAGGCTCTCTAAATCAAGATGCACCTTTACCAATGCTCTATTATACGAAATGATCTCTGTCATCGTGGCTCTCTCTGTACCCTCAGCATATCCTGTCCCCTGGTGTGTGTGAGTCAGTCAGTATGAGAGGCTGCTCTGTCCTCCCTGATCCTAGACTAGAGTTCCCAGTAAGTCAGGAGGAGACGGGCCGGGCTGTTCTGGGTGCCCTGTTCTAGCCCCCTGTAACCAGGACCAGACTCTCGGAACCTCTGGGCTATGACCTCATGGTGCGCTGTGGTTTCCAGACATCGCTGCCGCTCCAAATGGAACCGCTCTGCTGGCCCACACACAGACGGAGGGATGGATGGATAGATGGATGGATGGATAAGTGGATGGACCATGTGATGAGTTAACACTCCGGACCCCGCTAGCTAGCTAGCCAGCCAGCCAGCCAGCCAGCCAGCCAGCCAGCCAGCCAGCCAGCCAGCCAGCCAGCCAGCCAGCCAGCCAGAGACAGCCACATTAGTAAAACTGGCCTACAGCTACAACTGAACTGTCTATTGATGATGTTCCAGAATGATGCTGAGAGACTTTCCACTGTAGAGTCACTCTGAGTGCCTAAATGGAGTCAAGTTGACCGTATGTGTGTGTATGTGTGTTATTGTCTCCCCTGGCCACTAGGTGGAGCAGCAGTCTCAGTACATCCAGGGTTATAAGGTGATGTACCGTGCCTCTCCAGAGGGCCAGCAGAGGAGTGACTGGGCTGTGTTTGAGGTGAGAACCCCAGGGGAGGACAGTACTGTGGTGCCCCAGCTCAGGAAGGGAGTCACTTACGAGTTCAAAGTTCGCCCCTTCTTCAACGAGTTCCAGGGAACAGACAGTGAGGTCAAGATAGCCAAGACTCTGGAGGAAGGTGGGTGGACAAGTCTGTGTGTGTGTGTGTGTGTGTGTGTGTATGTGTGTGTGTGTGTGTGTGTGTGTGTGTGTGTGTGTGTGTGTGTGTGTGTGTGTGTGTGTGTGTGTGTGTGTGCGCACAGAGTTTGTCTGTGACCTTTGTAACTATGCATGTGTGTGAGAACAGCAGCTGTTTCCAGCGGGCGTAGAGAGTAAAGGATGATTGTGTGTTCTGTGGTGTTTCTGTGTGTTAGGCCAGATGTTGTACTGTTGGAAAAAGTCCCGTGAAACCCAGAGGATGATGAACCCAAATACTATTTGTCACCTAGGTGCTGTGTTAATTATTGAAAAGGATGTGGTTGTGTGGTTGTGAAAATCTTCCAGGGTTTGGGTGCAACCCAGAGCTCATATAGGCCATATGAAAGAGAGAAGCATTGTGAAAAGTTATGTGGAATGAATGAGAGAGGAGCTGACTGAAAAAAAAGACTGTTAGCCAAAATGTGTGTGGGTGTGTGTTTTCCTTCTTCCTTGTTGTAGTCAGCAAAGCTTTGTTGCTAATTGTGTTGCTAATTGTTTTCGTAGTTCAAACACGATGGCCTCACTCCCGTGAGCAGGAATGCCTGATTTCATTACAGTCAATCGGAACGAGATTAAGAGTGTTATGTTGTATTTTGTCATAATAAATGAACTTTAATTAAACTCATCAGGGTAGAATCATCACAGAACACACAGGCGTAAACATTGCAATCAGAATTCTCTCTTTGTTTAAATAGTGATTTTTTAAAATGTCTTTGTAAATACTTTCTCTGAACAAAGAAAAATAGTCATTTTAGTACAGACCCCTAGTGAATAGAGACAGTCCAACTGTGACTGTTCTACTTCTGTTCTCTTCTGGATAGGATCCATTTATGAGAGAAGTAGTAGTGAGGAGAGAGCAGACAGTGTGTGTTACTGTTGTAACAGTGTGTGGGGACAGACAGCTGGGGACAGACAGTGTGTGTTACTGTTGTAACAGTGTGTGGGGACAGACAGCTGGGGACAGACAGTGTGTGTTACTGTTGTAACAGTGTGTGGGGACAGACAGCTGGGGACAGACAGTGTGTGTTACTGTTGTAACAGTGTGTGGGGACAGACAGCTGGGGACAGACAGTGTGTGTTACTGTTGTAACAGTGTGTGGGGACAGACAGCTGGGGACAGACAGTGTGTGTTACTGTTGTAACAGTGTGTGGGGACAGACAGCTGGGGACAGACAGTGTGTGTTACTGTTGTAACAGTGTGTGGGGACAGACAGCTTGGGACAGACAGTGTGTGTTACTGTTGTAACAGTGTGTGGGGACAGACAGCTGGGGACAGACAGTGTGTGTTACTGTTGTAACAGTGTGTGGGGACAGACAGCTGGGGACAGACAGTGTGTGTTACTGTTGTAACAGTGTGTGGGGACAGACAGCTGGGGACAGACAGTGTGTGTTACTGTTGTAACATTGTGTGGGGACAGACAGTGTGTGTTACTGTTGATGGTGTATTGCATTTACATATGTTGTTGTGTCTGTCTATCTGTCTGTCCCCAGCTCCCAGTGCAGCCCCTCGTGGGGTTACCGTCACAGAGAGCGGGGACAATGGGACCGCCATCATGGTCTCCTGGCAACCGCCTCCAGAGGAGGAGCAGAACGGGGTGGTCCAGGAGTACAAGGTGAGAACACTGGCAGGGACTCCCAAATTACCCACATATCTGAGTTTGGTCAAAGGTAGTGTACTACGGTAGTGTGTAGGCAACCCCTGGCCTCTAGTCATCTCAGAGCTGATAGAGACAGTAGTATATTACTGTGTGGTGGCGGGTAGAAATGGTTGTGAAACAGTGCCATCTGGTGGACTAGATAGATGTGTACACTTTCTGAGTTGTCCTGGGAGGCTCTCTGTTCCTTAGTGCAGGGGTCCAGAGCCTGCTGGTTCTGTTCTACCTCATAATGAATTGCACCTCCTTGGTTTCCCAGGTCTAAATCCCCTAATTATAGCAGAAGAATGGAGGGGAAAAGCACTGGTCATTTCAATGTGTATTCCACATTGATTCAACAGAATTTAATTGAAATCATGTGGAAACAACATTGATTCAACAGAATTGAATTGAAATCATGTGGAAACAACATTGATTCAACCAGTGTGTGCCTAGTGGGTGGCTTCGAGGTCCAGCTTTGAATATGAGGGCCTTTCGTGGATTATTCAGAGTTAGTCTACTGAAGGTCTAGAATAACTGATGTATTATCTATACAGCCATTCATTATATCCATACGTTATAGTCATACATTATATCCATACATTGTAGTCATACATTATAGCCACATATTATAGCAGCCAAACATTTTAGCAGCCATACATTTTAGCAATATATTACAGTCATACATTAGACTCATATATTGTATCCATACATATAACCATATATTATACCCATTCATTACATTATAAACATACATTGTATCCATACATTATAGTCATACATTATAGGCATACAATATAGCCATACGTTGTATGCATACATTATAGGCATACATTACAGGCATACCTTATAGGCATGCACTATAGCCATACATTATAGGCATACATTATAGGCATACCTTATAGGCATGCACTATAGCCATACGTTGTAGCAACACATTGTATATGCATCCTGCTGATTAATAAATCTAATGATGAGAGGTCTGCAGGCTTAACATCTAGATAAGGATATATTTTCTGAACATCTATTGGCGCTTGGCCATTGGCCCACAAGCTACTCTTATGAGCCTCTTAAATCATTGGAAGGGATTTCTTTGACTCTGCTCTGCTGGAAAGAGGGTTATGAATGGGAAAGACAGACAGAGAATCCAATCAAGGTGAAGACAACGGGAGAGTGAGATTACAGCAGGGAAAACAGAGCGAAGCTTGTGAGATATTTTTGGGAAGGCTTCTCTTGTTAAACCGTTTCATCTTTTACGACAGTGGGCTAAATCAGGGTCCCACAGAGTGATTCTTGGTGGTCTTAAACAAATCTACTTTGAAACAAAATGCACCTCAGAAATACAGCATGGTTATGAGCTGAAAAAAAGAAGACAACTGTACCATGTCAGATATAGAGTTGAAATGTATTCCATTTGGATCCCAATATTTCACTTTATATACATCACATCAGACTGAAAGATAACAAAACCATTTGACATAGAAAACACCAGATTTTCGTTGTAAAAAAACAAAACAAAATTATGACAAATATTAATAACGTTCCACCCATGAGGCCAAAGGGGGCGCTTTTGGTCAATGACTTCAGGAAAGGGCTACTCCACTCCATCTTTTTTTGGTACAGGCCAGCCTAATTTTGTTGTTCAGCCATAGCATTCCTCTCTCCGCCCTCTGCTCCACTCCCTCCTCTCTGTGTTCACTCATAAGTATTCTCTTTGTGTAACCCCCTCGCTGTGGCCAGCACACTCCTCATATAACATGCAGTGTGAGTACTGACATTTTAATTGGAAAGTTCTTTTTTGTCACAGGGATTGTAGGTTAGTGTTGGAGGGGAGACACAGCAAAGTCATTTTAAAAGTTAAGCCACTGTTCATTTTCCAGGTAAATGTTTTTTACCCGATAGGGTTTATAGTAATTTCATGGTTGTTAAATCCGGCGCGGCAGCGTTCCTTGGTCATTACTGCATATGGTCCCTAGTGGCGCTTCTTCCCACCACGACTCCTAAAGCAGCCCCTCAGGCTTCTGGGGCTTTCTAACACTACCCCCTACCTCCAAACACACACACACACACACACACACACACACACGTCTGTGTGTGAGGGATGTCAACATACAGTGGTGGGGGTAGAGAAGCAGAGGCGGCCAGGTTCAGGATGCTGGGATAGCCAGGTTCAGGATGTTGGGATAGCCAGGTTCAGGATGCTGGGGTTATCCAGGTTCAGGATGCTGGGGTTAGCCAGGTTCAAGATGCTGGGGGTAGCCAGGTTCAAGATGCTGGGGGTAGCCAGGTTCAAGATGCTGGGGTTAGCCAGGTTCAAGATGCTGGGGTTAGCCAGGTTCAGGATGCTGGGGTTAGCCAGGTTCAAGATGCTGGGGGTAGCCAGGTTCAAGATGCTGGGGTTAGCCAGGTTCAGGATGTTGAGGTTAGCAGCCCTCATGCTGAGAAGAATGAATGAAGCACTTTGTGACCCTGGATTGAGTTAGCCTGAGAGAGACCTGGATTGAGTTAGCCTGAGAGAGCCCTGGATTGAGTTAGCCTGAGAGAGCCCTATCTCCTCCCTGTGAGTCACTGACAAACCTGTGCTGCTGCTGCTGCAGTAGGGTTATGGAGGTGAGCACTGACCCACACTTAGCTTTTCATGGGGTTAGGTTACACTCACTCAGACAGGGGGACATGGCTACCACAGCTAATACAGACTCTGTGTGGAACACACCCAGAAACACAGAAAAATGTGTCCCAGTGTTTTTATATGTGGAATACCTGGGTGGATTAATTAAATCTGCGCTGAAATGATACATTAGCATCAACCAGAAGTAGCTAACTTGCTGTACATGTCACACCACCATCAGAACACTGTTATATTGTCTTCTCTCTCTGTCCTGTCAGATCTGGTGTTTGGGGAATGAGAGCAGGTACCATATCAACCGCACGGTGGACGGCTCTACCTTCTCCTTGCTGATCCCCAGCCTGGCTCCAGGGATCCGTTACAGTGTGGAGGTCGCAGCCAGCACTGGGGCAGGCCCAGGGGTCAAGTCTGATGTCACCTTCTTCCAGATAGGTGAGTGGAGGAGAAATCTGACCTGCGTTTCTCTGCACCCAGCAGAAGGTTCAAATAACATTATTTTCCCTCGGGTGGAAGTAGAGGAAGAGGAGGGATATGTCCTTCTTCTATGTGTCCTCACTTGTTAACTTCGTACAGCGTGGATTCCAAGGCTTACTGCCTAATAACTTCCCCACCTGCTTTAACCTCAATGGCTGGCAAATAGTCAATGGACATGTTGTAGTATTGACGTCCCTTTAATCTCATTCTGAAGGGTTTATTCATCTACGTTTACAGCTGTCATATTAACATTAAAGTAGTGTTATGACATCGTTTTACAATGAAGGAAATCCCTGAATTCCTCTGTGCCCCTGTCTGCTCACCTGTTCTCGGTCTATAATAGTGGTTAGATGTGTCATATAAATGATTACCGTACCAATTATAGCTACGACAGACCTCATACACAGTGTGTGATGAGCATGACTGACATATCTTAATGCCGTGCTGACCACTGTCACTGTACAGCCACAATGCTTTTTACCTGGCTGACAGTGACATGTTATTTTATCTTAATGCCGTGTTGACCACTGTCACTGTACAGCCACAATGGTTTTTACCTGGCTGACATTGTGATAAAACGGTTCATGAAATTCTTACTGAGCAGCAGTTCAGTGCTTGAAGCTTGTGTCGTGTCTTTGCTATCATTAAACTGAAGACTTATAGTTTTTATCAAAGATTCTCTGTAATTAGTTATTACGCGATTAGACTGATTAATCATGTAACTAATTAACTAGGAAGTCGGGGCACCAAGGGAAAATATTAAGATTACACGGTTATAATTTCCTAATATTACCTTTCAGATATTTTCATATCTGATCCATAGTCTTCTGATTAATGAATAATTTACTTTAGTCTCATTCCAAACGTTGTAAATTGTTGGTTATCTACGCGAACCCAGTCTTCACTATGAGTCATCCATACATCAATTGTCTTAAATCATTTATTTATTACTAACTAAGTAATTCACAGAAATGCATAAACAAACAAACAAGGTAAATGTGGTTACATGAAATGATAGGAGAATGTGCCCTAGTGGGCTAAACCGGCATGGCGGCTTGTTAGACAAAAGGGGAGTGGGGGTCAGATGAGAAGTCACTACAGAGTTGATAATTATAACAATTGAAATGCGAATCCTTTGCACATGAACGTTCACTCATTCGGGAACAATTGCAATCAATATATATATTTACGCTCAGTGTGTAATCTTGATCGCTGGTGAAAAGTTTGATTATTTTGTAGAATTGTCCGTCTCTCTCACTCTGCCATGGTTAGAATGGATAGTTCAGAGTAACATTCATTTGTTTCGTTATAGAATGGATATTTTGGCGGTTGTGGTTCTTCGCGTTCAATGATACCGAATTCCTAGCTGCAGACTAGTAATTAATATCAAAGACTTGTTCTTATTCTGTAGGTATCGATAGTCTAAGAGTTTAACCACGTGGTATGGTTAAAAGATTCAGCAATGGTCCACAACCTGGTCTGGTGATAATTTCTCAAAGTTGGGTTTTATTCGGAATTGGAGAAAAGGGGCTGTCCCTGGATGTCTGACCCTAACTGGGCTCAGGGGCGGTCCAGAATGTCTGACCCTAACTGGGCTCAGGGGTGGTCCTCTGATTTAGTTAACTCCAATCCCCTTTTTGAGTTTTCCTTCATTAAACAGTCCAAAATCACATTGTAAAATTGTGTAAACAGTATCATACTCACTCATTCATCTTATACAACATTATCTGAGGCTATTATATAAACAGTGTTATGGTAATGTGGCCACACCGTCTCCCATAAGCTTCCCCAAGTTGTAACAAACGGACCAGTTCGTAGCTGGATTCTTCACCGATCTTTTATACTTTCTCCGGAACATGAAATTTGTTCATACCTCAAGTTCTGTGAGGTGGAAGGAATTCCTTTGTTCTCTATGAAAATGTACTCTCTCTATACTGTGTGTCCATGAGGAGATCCTCAGGAATTTACGACGTCTCTCTGACCACAGCATCCTAGATGAAGGAAGCAAGGGGGAGGCAGGGAGAGGGGGGTGGGGCTTGCTATACCCAAAGAGGCCAACGTCATGACACTTGGCTGCCACACCCTGCTCTGCTCTGTTCTGCTCTGTTCTGTTCTGTTCTGCCCTGCTCTTCCCTGTTCTGTTCTGCCCTGCTCTTCCCTGTTCTGTTCTGCTCTGCTCTGCCCTGCTCTGTTTTGCTCTGTTCTGCTCTGCCCTGCTTTGTTCTGCTCTGTTCTGCCCTGCTCTGCCCTGCTCTTCCCTGTTCTGTTCTGCCCTGCTCTTCCCTGTTCTGTTCTGCTCTGCCCTGCTCTGCCCTCCTCTGTTCTGCTCTATTCTGCTCCGCTCTACCCTGCTCTGTTCTGCTCTGCCCTGCTCTGCTCTGTTTTGCCCTGCTCTGTTCTGTTCTACCCTGCTCTGCCCTGTTCTGTTCTGCCCTGCTCTGTTCTGCTCTCCCCTGCTCTGTTCTGCTCTGTTCTGCCCTGCTCTGTTCTGCCATGTTCTGCTCTGATCTGCTGTGCCTTGCTCTGCCCTGCTCTGTTCTGTTCTGCCATGTTCTGCTCTGTTCTGCTCCGCTCTGCTCTGTTCTACCCTGCTCTGCTCCGTTCTGCTCTGTTCTACCCTGCTCTGCCCTGTTCTGCTCTGTGCTACCCTGCTCTGCTCTGTTCTGCTCTGTTCTACCCTGCTCTGCTCTGTTCTGCTCTGTTCTACCCTGCTCTGCTCTGTTCTGCTCTGTTCTACCCTGCTCTGCTCTGTTCTGCCATTTTCTGCTCTGTTCTACCCTGCTCTGTTCTGCTGTGCCTTGCTCTGCCCTGCTCTGCCCTGCTCTGCTCTGTTCTGTTCTGTTCTGCTATGTTCTGCTCTGTTCTGCCCTGCTCTGTTCTGCTGTGCCTTGCTCTGCCCTGCTCTGCTCTGTTCTGTTCTGCCATGTTCTGCTCTGTTCTGCCCTGCTCTGCTCTGCTCTGTTCTGCCCTACTCTTCTCTGTTCTGCTCTGTTCTACCCTGCTCTGCTCTGTTCTGCTCTATTCTACCCTGCTCTGCTCTGTTCTGCTCTGTTCTACCCTGCTCTGCTCTGTTCTGCCATTTTCTGCTCTGTTCTACCCTGCTCTGTTCTGCTGTGCCTTGCTCTGCCCTGCTCTGCCCTGCTCTGCCCTGCTCTGCTCTGTTCTGTTCTGTTCTGCTATGTTCTGCTCTGTTCTGCCCTGCTCTGTTCTGCTGTGCCTTGCTCTGCCCTGCTCTGCTCTGTTCTGTTCTGCCATGTTCTGCTCTGTTCTGCCCTGCTCTGCTCTGCTCTGCCCTACTCTGCTCTGTTCTGCCATGCTCTGCCCTGTTCTGTTCTACCCTGCCCTTCTCTGCCTTGCTCTCTTCTGCCCTGCCCTGCCCTGCTCTGTTCTGCCCTTTCATGCCCTGCCCTGCCCTGCTCTGTTCTGCCCTGCTCTGCTCCGTTCTGCGCTGTTCTACCCTGCTCTGCCCTGCTCTGCTCTGTTCTGTTCTGCCCTGTTCTGCCCTGCTGTGTTATGTCCTGTTCTAGCCTGCTCTGCTCTGCCCTGCTCTGTTCTACCCTGTTCTGCCCTGCCCTGTTCTGCCCTGCTGTGTTCTGTCCTGTTCTGTTCCGCCCTGCTCTGCCCTGTTCTGCCCTGCTCTGCTCTACTCTGCTCTGCCCTGCTCTTCTCTGCCCTGCTCTGCTCTGCCCTGTTCTGCTCTGCTCTGCTCTGCCCTGCTCTGCCCTGTTCTGCCCTGCTCTGCCCTGCTCTGTTCTGCCCTGCCCTGCTCTGCTCTGCCCTGCTCTGCCCTGTTCTGTTCTGCTCTGCCCTGTTCTGCTCTGCCCTGCTCTGCCCCGTTCTGCACTGCCCTGCTCTGCCCTGCCCTGCTCTGCCCTGTTCTGCTCTGCCCTGTTCTGCTCTGTTCTGCCCTGTTCTGCTCTGCCCTGCCCTGCCCTGCCTTGCCCTTCTCTGTTCTGCCCTGTTCTGCTCAGCCCTGCTCTGCCCTTTTCTGCTCTGCCCTGCTTTGCCCTGTTCTGCTCTGCCCTGTTCTGCTCTGCTCTGTTCTGCCCTGTTCTGCTCTGCCCTGCCCTGCTCTGCCCTGTTCTGCTCTGCCCTGTTCTGCTCTGTTCTGCCCTGTTCTGCTCTGCCCTGCCCTGCCCTGCCCTGTTCTGCTATGCTCTGTTCTGCCCTGTTCTGCCCTGTTCTGCTCTGCCCTGCCCTGCTCTGCCCTGTTCTGCTCTGCCCTGTTCTGCTCTGTTCTGCCCTGTTCTGCTCTGCCCTGCCCTGCTCTGCCCTGTTCTGCTCTGCCCTGTTCTGCTCTGTTCTGCCCTGTTCTGCTCTGCCCTGTTCTGCTCTGTTCTGCCCTGTTCTGCTCTGCTCTGTTCTGCCCTGTTCTGCCCTGTTCTGCTCTGCCCTGCCCTGCTCTGCCCTGTTCTGCTCTGCCCTGTTCTGCTCTGTTCTGCCCTGTTCTGCTCTGCCCTGTTCTTCCCTGCTCTTTTCTGTTCTCTTCTCCAGTCAAAGAGGCAATGTTCTAGTGCTTAACAAGAGCAATAAACCATGAACTCTGGCACAACTGTGTGTTTTGAGATGATGTATTTATTAACCCTTTATTAGCTTACCTGTCAAGATTACGATACTGGAGGGGCTGTAAGACCCAATGTAGCAAGTTATTTTCCAGACAAATTCCTTTTCTCTCCATTTGTCATGTGGAGTGTCAAGATCAGCTACAGTGCACTATGTACAGTATAGTACTATTGATACCTGGCACATCAGTCAGTCATGAATTATAGCTACCTGGGAGGAATATAATTCAGTCTTCACTCATATAGCCCAGGCTGTTTAAGATCCTCTGTTAGAATACTCCACAGATCTGAGCTACGACAAATCTGCTCACGGTAAAGTGAATAAATGATAACAACATGGAACAGCGGTGCTGGGTGCTTGGTAGAGGGACAGCTGTGTGTCTGTGTGTGTTAAAGTGGGCTGGGATGGGCATGGAGAAGCAGGAAGCTGGGTGCTTGGTAGAGGGACAGCTGTGTGTCTGTGTGTGTTAAAGTGGACTGGGGTGGGCATGGAGAAGCAGGAAGCTGGGTGCTTGGTAGAGGGACAGCTGTGTGTCTGTGTGTGTTAAAGGGGACAGTGATGGGCATGGAGAAGCAGGAAGCTGGGTGCTTGGTAGAGGGACAGCTGTGTGTCTGTGTGTGTTAAAGGGGGCTGGGATGGGCATGGAGAAGCAGGAAGCTGGGTGCTTGGTAGAGGGACAGCTGTGTGTCTGTGTGTGTTAAAGTGGGCTGGGATGGGCATGGAGAAGCAGGAAGCTGGGTGCTAGGTAGAGGGACAGCTGTGTGTCTGTGTGTGTTAAAGGGGGCTGGGATGGGCATGGAGAAGCAGGAAGCTGGGTGCTTGGTAGAGGGACAGCTGTGTGTCTGTGTGTGTTAAAGTGGGCTGGGATGGGCATGGAGAAGCAGGAAGCTGGGTGCTAGGTAGAGGGACAGCTGTGTGTCTGTGTGTGTTAAAGGGGGCTGGGATGGGCATGGAGAAGCAGGAAGCTGGGTGCTTGGTAGAGGGACAGCTGTGTGTCTGTGTGTGTTAAAGGGGACTGTGATGGGCATGGAGAAGCAGGAAGCTGTGTGTCTGTGTGTGTTAAAGTGGACTGGGATGGGCATGGAGAAGCAGGAAGCTGGGTGCTTGGTAGAGGGACAGCTGTGTGTTAAAGTGGGCTGGGATGGGCATGGAGAAGCAGGAAGCTGGGTGCTAGGTAGAGGGACAGCTGTGTGTCTGTGTGTGTTAAAGTGGGCTGGGATGGGCATGGAGAAGCAGGAAGCTGGGTGCTTGGTAGAGGGACAGCTGTGTGTCTGTGTGTGTTAAAGGGGGCTGGGATGGGCATGGAGAAGCAGGAAGCTGGGTGCTTGGTAGAGGGACAGCTGTGTGTCTGTGTGTGTTGAAGTGGGCTGGGATGGGCATGGAGAAGCAGGAAGCTGGGTGCTTGGTAGAGGGACAGCTGTGTGTCTGTGTGTGTTAAAGGGGGCTGTGATGGGCATGGAGAAGCAGGGAGCTGTGTGTCTGTGTGTGTTAAAGTGGGCTGGGATGGGCATGGAGAAGCAGGAAGCTGGGTGCTTGGTAGAGGGACAGCTGTGTGTCTGTGTGTGTTAAAGTGGACTGGGGTGGGCATGGAGAAGCAGGAAGCTGGGTGCTTGGTAGAGGGACAGCTGTGTGTCTGTGTGTGTTAAAGGGGACAGTGATGGGCATGGAGAAGCAGGAAGCTGTGTGTCTGTGTGTGTTAAAGTGGACTGGGATGGGCATGGTGAAGCAGGAAGCTGGGTGCTTGGTAGAGGGACAGCTGTGTGTTAAAGGGGGCTGGGATGGGCATGGAGAAGCAGGAAGCTGGGTGCTTGGTAGAGGGACAGCTGTGTGTCTGTGTGTGTTAAAGGGGGCTGGGATGGGCATGGAGAAGCAGGAAGCTGGGTGCTTGGTAGAGGGACAGCTGTGTGTCTGTGTGTTTTAAAGTGGGCTGGGATGGGTATGGTGAAGCAGGAAGCTGGGTGCTTGGTAGAGGGACAGCTGTGTGTCTGTGTGTGTTAAAGGGGGCTGGGATGGGCATGGAGAAGCAGGAAGCTGGGTGCTTGGTAGAGGGAAAGCTGTGTGTCTGTGTGTTTTAAAGTGGGCTGGGATGGGCATGGTGAAGCAGGAAGCTGGGTGCTTGGTAGAGGGAAAGCTGTGTGTCTGTGTGTGTTAAAGGGGGCTGGGATGGGTATGGAGAAGCAGGAAGCTGTGACTGATACAATTTCTCTCACTTGAGGGCTTCCAGCGGCGCCTGTTGCCATGTTCCAACACTGGAGTGGAAAAACGTGACCAGCGCTTCACCCTAATGCATTTGTCACACTATAGGCTTGTTTGCGTCATGGCATAGCAGCCTAGATACCTGTACAATCCCTGAGGACTGTTTAGTCACATCGGTACTCTGCTTCCATCCTCACAGAAACACTCATGAAATCCACATAGTAGTGGGCAAGGAGAGAAAAGAGAGAGAGAGGGCTCCCCAACTCGACAAAGAGAGAGAGAGAGATGGGTAGAGGTAGCAACACTGGAATTTGGGGAAACCTGTTTGCCTCTGGCTGAGTGAGTCTGTAAAGATACAAGTGGTTGCAACATGACACAAGAGAGATTTAACATTTTTAAAAAAGAGATGAAGAAAGTTTGATAAGCAAGCTGACGTGAAGACATTTCTTAGGTGGACAACACTCTTTCATGTGAGGCACAGGGAGAATAGACAGATGAAGAAAACAGGCCTTTGTAGTGTGATCACTAGTTCTGACGGTTCATTTTGACTAGCAGAACAGTTGTAAAAGCTAACAGAAAGACAAACCCAAGCTGCACATTAAAGGGCTATAGTGTGCTAATGACTAGTACTATGTTTTTATTAGTACTGCTGTGATCTCATTCGCTGTAATAATAACTAATAGAATGTTGCTCAGTGTGTTGTCGTACTTCTTTAAGTCTTCCTGGGTGTGTGGAACATTCAGGTAGTGTGCTTCCTGGTTCAATTCTGATACGAATATATTATGCTTAAATCTCCTGGGTCGAGACCTTTTGTCTAATTACCTGCCATTGTTGACTGGGATCAGTTCTGGGATCAATTATTTTGTAATAGAGAGAGCGTTCCATCTCTGCAGCTCCACAGCCCAGGCCCAGCCTTACACTCACCTGCAGAGATGAAAGAAGTCTTTGTATGTCAGAAGAAAAGACAACGTTCATATTTATGCCCTTTCCTGACATCATTTAGCTTTTTCTACCCCCAACTTCAAAATCATTCCCCGTTTCAGGCTTTTCCACTTGGTTTGAACTTTTGTGTTTAAAATAAATATAATAAAATTGTATTTGTCACATGCACCGAATACAACAGACCTTACAGTGAAATAAATGCTTACTTTCTACAAGCCCTTAACCAACAATGCTTTAAGAAGTTAAGGAAAAAAGTGTCAAGAAAAAAATAGATAAGTAAAAAATTGAAATTAACAAATAACATTTCCTTTCTTCTCTCTCTTTCTCCCTTTTTTTACTACTTCTCATTTCCTCCCTCCTTTCGCCTCCCTTGCTCATTCCTGTGTACTTTCTGCCTCCTCTGACACTCGACCTGCTCTGGCCTGCTGACATTCCTGACCGTCTCCTTTCATCCTTCCTAATCCCTTCTTCATGTCTTCACCATCTCTTACTTTCCCCTCTGCCTTTATCTCCCCATTCCATCACTCTTCCATCACTACCTCAACCTTCTCAACCCTCACCTCTCCTCTCATCTCACCTCTCACCTCTCCTCTCATCTCCTCACCCTGCACCCCTCTCCTCTCATCTCCTCACACTGCACCCCTCTCCTCTCATCTCCTCACACTGCACCCCTCTCCTCTCATCTCCTCACACTGCACCCCTCTTCTCTCATCTCCTCACCCTGCACCCCTCTCCTCTCCTCTCATCTCCTCACCCTGTACCCCTCTCCTCTCATCTCCTCACACTGCACCCCTCTCCTCTCATCTCCTCACACTGTACCCCTCTCCTCTCCTCACACTGTACCCCTCTCCTCTCATCTCCTCACCCTGCACCCCTCTCCTCTCATCTCTTCAACCTGTACCCCTCCCCTCCCCTCTCCTCTCCTCACCCTGTACCCCTCTCCTCTCATCTCCTCACCCTGTACCCCTCTCCTCTCCTCTCCTCACACTGCACCCCTCTCCTCTCATCTCCTCACCCTGCACCCCTCTCCTCTCATCTCCTCACCCTGTACCCCTCTCCTCTCATCTCCTCACACTGCACCCCTCTCCTCTCATCTCCTCACCCTGCACCCCTCTCCTCTCATCTCCTCACACTGTACCCCTCTCCTCTCATCTCCTCACACTGTACCCCTCTCCTCTCATCTCCTCACACTGCACCCCTCTCCTCTCATCTCCTCACACTGCAACCATCTCCTCTCATCTCCTCACACTGTACCCCTCTCCTCTCATCTCCTCACACTGTACCCCTCTCCTCTCATCTCCTCTCATCTTATCTCCTCAACCTGTATCCCTCCCCTCTCCTCTCATCTCTTCAACCTGTACCCCTCCCCTCCCCTCTCCTCTCCTCACCCTGTACCCCTCTCCTCTCATCTCCTCACCCTGTACCCCTCTCCTCCCCTCTCCTCACACTGCACCCCTCTCCTCTCATCTCCTCACCCTGCACCCCTCTCCTCTCATCTCCTCACCCTGTACCCCTCTCCTCTCATCTCCACACACTGCACCCCTCTCCTCTCATCTCCTCACACTGTACCCCTCTCCTCCCGTCTCCTCACACTGTACCTCTCTCCTCTCATCTCCTCAACCTGTACCCTTCTCCTCTCATCTCCTCACACTGTACCCCTCTCCTCTCATCTCCTCACACTGTATCCCTCTCCTCTCATCTCCTCACACTGCACCCATCTCCTCTCATCTCCTCACACTGTACCCCTCTCCTCTCATCTCCTCACACTGTACCCCTCTCCTCTCCTCTCCTCTCATCTTATCTCCTCAACCTGTATCCCTCCCCTCTCCTCTCATCTCTTCAACCTGTACCCCTCCACTCCCCTCTCATCTCCTCACCCTGTACCCCTCTCCTCTCATCTCCTCACCCTGTACCCCTCTCCTCTCCTCTCATCTCCTCACACTGTACCCCTCTCCTCATCATTCTATCCCCTCTCTTTGCTCTTACTCTTTCCTGTTCCTGCCCCCTCTCCTCTCACCTCCTCATCCTCCGCCCATCTCCAATCCTATCCTCTCTCCCTCTATCATCTCTCCCCCTATCATCTCTCCCCCTATCCTCTCTCCTCCTATCCTCTCTCCCCCCTCTAGATTCATCAGGACATGTGACGGAGGGTGTGTTGGAGCCAGAGAACACCCTGTCCCAACAGATCAGTGAGGTGGTGAAGCAGCCGGCCTTCATAGCAGGGATAGGAGCGGCATGTTGGATCATCCTCATGGTGTTCAGTATCTGGCTCTACCGACAGCGTAAGAAGAGGAGTGGCCTCAGCACTAACTACGCAGGCATCCGCAAGGGTCAGTACAACATGCCTCACCTAATGGCAGCACACTGGAATCACTAGCTCAAAGTGTCCTCAAGCACTGATCTAGGATCAGGTAACTCTATTCTCAACCCTTAATGTAACAGTTAATAGGATGAAAAATAGCTGAGATTGTATCAGTGGTTAAGGGTCATTGTGTGATTCCTACGCCTACTCTCATATCAGCTCTCAATTAAGCCGCTCTTAGTTTTCAATTAATTTATCCATAAAAACTCCAGTTACTGTATCACATCCCCCCCAGCAATCCCTCCATCCCCCTAGCAATCCGTCCATCCACTCAACAATCCCTCCATCCCCCCAACAATCCATCCCCTCAACAATCCCTCCATCCCCTCAACAATCCCTCCATCCCCTCAACAATCCCTCCATCCCCTCAACAATCCATCCATCCCCTCAACAATCCCTCCATCCCCCCAACAATCCCTCCATCCCCTCAACAATCCCTCCATCCCCTCAACAATCCCTCCATCCCCTAAACAATCCCTCCATCCCCTCAACAATCCCTCCATCCCCTCAACAACCCCTCCATCCCCTCAAAAATCCACCCATCCCCTCAACAATCCACCCGTCCCCTCAACAATCCCTCCATCCCCTCAATAATGCCTCCATCCCCTCAACAATCCACCCATCCCCTCAACAATCCCTCCATCCCCTCAACAACCCCTCCATCCCCTCAATAATGCCTCCATCCCCTCAACAATCCCTACATCCCCTCAGCAATGCCTCCATCCCCTCAACAATCCACCCATCCCCTCAACAATCCCTCCATCCCCTCAACAATCCCTCCATCCCCTCAACAATCCCTCCATCCCCTCAACAATCCCTCCATCCCCTCAACAATCCCTCCATCCCCTCAACAATCCCTCCATCCCCTCAACAATCCATCCATCCCCTCAACAATCCCTCCATCCCCCCAACAATCCCTCCATCCCCTCAACAATCCCTCCATCCCCTCAACAATCCCTCCATCCCCTCAACAATCCACCCATCCCCTCAACAAACCACCCATCCCCTCAACAATGCCTCCATCCCCTCAACAATGCCTCCATCCCCTCAACAATCCCTCCATCCCCCCAACAATCCCTCCATCCCCTCAACAATCCCTCCATCCCCTCAACAATGCCTCCATCCCCTCAACAATGCCTCCATCCCCTCAACAATCCCTCCATCCCCCCAACAATCCCTCCATCCCCTCAACAATCCCTCCATCCCCTCAACAATGCCTCCTCTTACATGAAAGTCTTGCATCGTGCTGTATCATTTGACTTGAGGTGAGGTCTACCGTCTGAAAATGGTCCCTAGTACTTTGAGAAAGTTAAAAGCCCTTGAACATCTGCAGCTGAAAATTGGACCTGTCTCCTGCAGTGATGTCGTTCTATTCTGTTTCATATTTCCCTCTCTCTGATCCTGCCAGGTTGTTTTTGTGTGTGTAGTTCTTCTTTTGAAGTGCGTCTTCCGGTCCCACCAGTTTCTGTTAGCAGTTCCCACCTGAATGTGTCTGGAAAGACAGAACAACTTGCTATGATGAGCATGAATCAAGGAGAAACTAACATTTCTCTAGCTTGAAGTATACTTTTGGAATAGTTTTGAGTGAAAGCCTATGATGCAAATGAGAGTTTGAAACATTGTCATACTGTTGCATAAGATTCCTTACCATACCATTGTGTTTTTCACTCTCTGTCAGTATCAGATTCTATGTGCTCTCTAGTAGTGGACACGGCCTACCTAACCTGCAGGGAGTTTACCTGACTGGATCCGATGTGACAGGGTTCAGTACATGCCCAACCTCCGCCCACAATAGTTTACGGAGTATGAAGGAGTGCTATTAGGCTTTCTGTGTAGCTCTTTCCTGTGCTGCCTGGTTTAATATGTGGCTGTAAGCGTTGCAGCTGCTGCCTGCCTGCCCTCCCCATGCCCTCCCCATGCCCTCCCCATGCCCTCCCCATACCCTCCCCATACCCTCCCCATGCCCTCCCCATGCCCTCCTCATACCCTCCCCATGCCCTCCCCATGCCCTCCCCATACCCTCCCCATACCCTCCCCATGCCCTCCCCATACCCTCCCCATGCCCTCCCCATGCCCTCCCCATACCCTCCCATACCCTCCCCATGCCCTCCCCATGCCCTCCCCATACCCTCCCCATGCCCTCCCCATGCCCTCCCCATACCCTCCCCATACCCTCCCCATGCCCTCCCCATACCCTCCCCATACCCTCCCCATGCCCTCCCCATGCCCTCCCCATGCCCTCCCCATGCCCTACCCATGCCCTCCCCATGCCCTCCCCATACCCTCCCCATACCCCTACCTCCTTCTGCTGGGCTCAGGTACGCTGCTGAGTGCCAGGGTCAGGAGAGGTACACCATTCAACCTGGAGACACAAACAATATACTGGCTTAGGTCTGAATCCACCTCTGGCATATTGCCTATTGTGAGTCATGGAAAAGAGAGAGAAACCTGGATGAACCTAAAACACCTATCATTGCTTTGGAAAAGCCTTAGTTTCCAACCATGATACCTTAGAGCTCTATCATGGTTGAACATTAATGTTGGTTTATAGTGAACATAACGGACTTTGATATCTCTATAGACTATAGAATTGACAGTGTACATCTTGGAGGTTGACTGCATCGTGTGCTAGTGTGCTTTAAACTCTAATCTGTGTTGCTATGGTTAGACATATGTTAAAATCACAGGGTTGGTCTTCATGGAAAAGGGTTGTGTGGTATGTTCAAAATGAAGCCATGCCCACATGCTATGCCCACATACAAGGCTTTTAACACTAGAGAAAATCCTCAAGGGACCCCAATTTGAGCCAATCAGAAGTCATTCTGACTGCAACATTCCAACAGCTTAGTACATATATTTAGTATATATTTTCGCAAAAATTATAATTTTGTTGTGTTTATGAAGGTCTTGGGTAACATTAGAATATAAAGATATATTTTTTGGGGAGTGCTGAAATCAAAGGGCGGAACTTGTGGCCAATCAGTAGGACCTCTGAAGACTTTGTGAGTACAGTTATCTGCTGGGAGGCTGGAGAGAGAGAGGCTAGTGGAGAAGCTGAGGTTGGCTCCAGAGACCATCAAGGACGCCTTCCTTTTCTTCCAGAGGAGCTGAGCAGTGCGTCAGTGTTTCCTCACATTAACTCTAACTCTCTGAGCACAGTAGGCAAATATCTCTCTCTCTCTTTTTTTTTCTCTCTCTCTCTCTCTCTCTCTCTGTCTCTCACTGTCTCTCTCTCTCTCACTGTCTATCTCTCTCTGTCTCTCACTGTCTCTCTCTCTCTCTCTCTCCCTCTCTTTCTCTTTCTCTCTCTCTCTCTCTGTCTCTCTCTCTCTCTCTCTCTCTCTCTCTCTCTCTCTCTCTCTATTTCTCTCTCTCTATATATATATTTCTCTCTCTCTTTCTCTCTCTTTATCTCTTTCTCAACCCCCTATTTCTGCTATTTAAAACCACACGAGGCCATGGTCTTTGTTGGAAGTGGTAACCAAGAATGTTTTGAGAGAAGAAGAGTATAATTGCAACCACATGAAGCAACAAGCTGGACTCAGTGTGAAGTGGGTTGAACTGGAGCTGTAGGAGGAGACAGAGTGTCCGTGTGTCCGTATGTGTCTGTGCGTTTGTGTGTCTGTGTGTCCTTGTGGTCTCGTGCGGTCTGTGTGTCCGTGCGGTCTGTGTGTGTCTGTGTGCGTGCGCCTGTGTTTGTTTGTTTGTGCATGCGTGTGTGTGTGTGTGTGTGCGTGTGCGTGAGTCTGTGTGATATGATGTCTCGTCCAGCCAGTGAATAAGCTGTCTCTGACAGTCTCATCTCATTGTGGTAATTTGATTGAGTTTTTCAATCACGTTAATATTTCTCACCGAGCACCTCACATGTCAAGAGTCAATCTCTCTCCTCTTCAAAGCCGAACCGCAGACAGATTAAACCTTGCAAATAGACCAATCTATTCAGCTGCTCTGAGCTTCAAGGAGAGCAGAGCAGGAATCCAAACAAGAGGGAATAATTGTGGCATTAAAGGTTGTGTTAACATAAATAAAAGGAGATGAAGAGGTGAGGACAGCTGTATCTCAGTGATAGCTACAGCACCTTCAGAAAGTATTCATACCCCTTGACAACAGCCTGAATTCAAAATGGATAAAACATTTCTCACCCATCTACACAAAATACCCTTTAATGATAAAGTGAAAACACATTATTTAACATTTTTACTAATGAATTGAAAATGAAATACAGAAATGTCTCATTTACATAAATATTCATAGCCCGTTGTCAATACTTTGGCTGTGATTAAATCTGTATTTCTGGGAAAGTTTATATGATCTTTCCACACCTGGATTGTGCAATATTGGCCCATGTATTACTTTCAAAATATTTCAAGCTCTGTCAAATTGGTTGTTGATCTTAGCTTGACAACCATTTCCAGGTCTTGCCATAGATATTCAAGTAGATTTAAGTCTTAATAGTAACTCGACCACTCAGGAACATTTACTGTCTTTTTGGTAAGAACTCCAGTGTAGATTTGGCCTTGTGTTTTAGGTTATTGTCCTGCCGAAAGGTGAATTCATCTCCCAGTGTCTGGTGGAAAGCAGACAAACAGGTTTTCTTCTAGCATTTTGCCTGCGCTTAGCTCCATTCAGTTAAATGGTTTTATCCTGAAAAACTCCCCAGTCCTTAACATACCCTATGTTTGAAAATAATGTGGAGAGTCGTACTCATCAAATTGTTGTTTTGGATTTGCCGGAAACATAACACTTTGTATTGAGGACAACAAGTTAATTTCTTTGCCACATTTTTTGTTGGTTTACTTTAGTGCCTTGTTGCAAACAGGATGCATGTTTTGAATATTTTTATTCTGTACAGGCTTCCTTCTTTTCACTCTGTCAATTAGGTTAGTATTGTGGAGTAACTAGAATGTTGTTGATCCATCCTCAGTTCTCTATCACAGTCAATAAACTTTTAAAGTCACCACTGGCCTCATGGGGAAATCCCTGAGCGGATTCCTTCCTCTCCGGTAAAGGAGTTAGGAAAGACACCTTTATCTTTGTAGTGACTGGTGTATTGATACACCATCCAAAGTGTAATTACTAACTTCACCATGCTCAAAGGGAGATTCAATGTCTGCTTTTATATTTTTACCCATTGGCCAATAGGTGACGTTCTTTGTGAGACATTGAAAACCTCCCTGGTCTTTGTGGTTGAATCCGTGTTTGAAATTCGCTGTTGGACTGAGGGACCTGAAAGATCATTTTATGTGTGGAGTAGATAGATAAGGTCATTCAACATGTTTTACTTCTGAAATGTAGGTCTGTCATAACAAAGGGGTTGAGTACTTATTGACTGTTATTGACTTTCAGCTTTTAATTTTAAATTAATTTGTTAAAATGTCTAAAAACAATTCTCAATTTCAGTCTGTAAGAAAACAACAATTGGAAGAAGTCAAATGGTGTGAATAGTTTCTGAAGGCACCTTCTGTGTGGTGGGCTGAGGGCTGGGGCGATGGGAGAAATGCAATGGTTTATAGCCTAAATATTGGTTGATGATAAGGGAGAATATATTTTGTGAATTGTTTAGACAGATTAGAAACAGGAGGAAACAGAGGAGTGAAAGTTGGACTTCTGGGGCAGTAAGATGGCACATTTCATTTGAATTTTACACACTAAACCACACAGACACACTGTAAAAAAAAAATTCTGGGGTGAATTGAAATAGTCTCAAAAAACCACCAAGATGTACTTAATACAAATGTATTCAATGATTCATTGATTCAATGATTTTATCTCCAAAAATTAAGGATCAATAGAACTGAATCTGTTTCTTAAAATGTAGGTATATTTTATAAGAGGATAACCAACTATAGAGACAATCAAGTGATTGAACTCATTTGAAGTCTGGTTTTTATCTCCTTGCAATCTCCTATCTTGCCACAGTAGCTCTGTTTTTAGAGGATTGTGGGTAATTCCATTTTTTTTTTTAGATTGTGTGATTATTTTACAGCCCATTCCCACAACTCTTAATAGTAGAGGGAAACACAGTATCCTGCAATGTTGGCTGTAACACCACCAGTTAATGCTGGTGAATTGAGCACTGGTGAATTGAGCACTGGTGAATTGAGCACTGGTGAATTGAGCACTGTGCTCAACAATGTCTCTCAAAATGGGTTAAACTGGCAAAGGATCAGGTGCATAAATAAATGATTAAGTGGTGTTATAACACAGTGTCATGTTTCAAACATCCTCAGGATGATGTGTTTCAGCACTCTAGTAAAGTTAAAGTTTCGTCTCCTTGAATTTGGTGGCAGCATAGTTGCCACTAGTCTTGGTGTCACAAAGCACTTAATTTTAACAGCGTGGAGTAAAGAGAACCCTGGTGTGTGTTGCTCGTTGGATTCAAGAGAAAGATATGTGTTGCTATGTTATGTTATATTAATGGTGTTTTTCTCTCTCGTTCCCCTTTCGTGGGCCTCTGCTTGGACCAGCAGTGCCATCTTTTACCTTCACTCCTACAGGTAAGAACTTCTGATAATGTTTGACTCAATTCCATTGCACGTTCTCTATAAAGTCTCATAACTGTCAATTTATCCACCTTTCAATGCAAGACTGCACTCACTGAGTTACACACAGCTGGCCTGAACAGGCCCAGGAGTCATTCTAGTCAGTCAGAAGATACACTCTTTGGTAAAAAGTCCACAGCCACCAGAAAGGGAGCAGTGAGGTTTATGGTTCTACAAAGTGGTGTAGCGAGCCGTGCGGTGCCATCCGTGCTGCTCAGAAGCTGTTAAAACTGGCTGGGACTTGATCAAAGGGCTGCTGCTGCCCGCCTCTCTGCCTCTGATAGGATTTAGAATGATGACACATGGTCAGTGACATGGACCAATCAGACAGAGCTGTGGACACGGTGTGATGATGTGGAGGCCCATCTCTCTCAGTTCAATTCAATTTAACGGCTTTATTGGCATGGGAAACATATGTTAGCATTGTCAAAGCAAGTGAAGTAGATAATTAACAAAAGTTAAATAAACAATAAAAAGTAACAGTAAACATTACACTCACAAAAGTTCCAAAATAATAAAGACATTTCAAATGTAATATTAAGTGCAAATAGTTAAAGTACAAAATGGAAAATAAATAAACATAAATATGGGTTGTATTTACAATGGTGTTTGTTCTTCACTGGTTGCCTTTTCTTGTGGCAACAGGTCACAAATCTTGCTGCTGTGATGGTACACTGTGGTATATTACCCAATAGCTATTATTTGTGGGAATTCTTTGTGGGTCTGTGTAATCTGAGGGAAATATGTCTCTAATATGGTCATACATTTGGCAGGAGGTTAAGAAGTGCAGCTCAGTTTCCACCTCATTTTGTGGACAGTGAGCACATAACCTGTCTTCTCTTGAGAGCCATGTCTGCCTACGGTGGCCTTCTCAATAGCGAGGCTATGCTCATTGAGTCTGTACATAGTCAAAGCTTTCCCTAAGTTTGTGTCAGTCACAGTGGGTCAGGTATTCTGCTACTGTGTACTCTCTGTTTAGCGCCAAATAGCATTCTAGTTTGCTCAGTTTTTTTGTAAATTCTTTTTGTAAATTCTTTCTCATGATTTGATTTAGTCTAATTGTGTTGCTGACCTGAGGCTCTGTGGCGTCTGTTTGTGTTTGTGAACAGAGCCCCAGGACCAGCTTGCTTAGGGGGCTCTTCTCTGGGCTAATTTATCTTTAGGTGATTGCTTTGTTATGGAATCGCTTCCTTTTAGGTGGTTGTAGAATTTAACAGCTCTTTTCTGAATTTGGATAATTAGCTGTTATCGTCCTAATTCTGCTCTGCTTGCATTATTTGGTGTTTTTACATTGTACACAGTAGATATTCTGCATGCAGAGTCTCAATTTGGTTTTTGTCCCATTTTGTGAATTCTTGGTTGGTGAGCGGACCCCAGACCTCACAACCATGAGGGGAAATGGGTTCTATAAATGTTTCAAATATTTTTAGCCAGATCCCATTTGGTGTTTTAAATGTTATGTTCATTTTGATGACATAGAAGGCCCTTCTTGCCTTGTCTCTCAGCTCATTCATAGCTTTGTGTTAAGTGAACTCAGCCTAAACATCAGTGCCACAGATATGTAGAGTTTTTTGTGTGTTCTAGGGCAACGGTGTCTAGATGGAATTTGTGTTCGTGGTCCTGGCAACTGGACCTCTCTCTCTCTCTCTCTATATATATATATATATATATATATATATACCTGTGCCAATCCTTGTAAATCAGAGAGAGAGGGAGAGAAGAAAAGAGAGAAGAAGAGAGCAAGAGGGGGAGTTATGTGAATCTTGTGGTTGTGGTGACTAATCCCATCTGTGCAGAGCAGAGTCTTTATCTAAACTGTGAGAGTTGTTTTTCTCCTCCTCGTCAGCCACTGGGCTTGGTGGGATCACACCTAATACTTTTAATGCTGCAATCTTGTTTTTTGAACCTCTGGACCGCTTTCAGGTGAAACCTATTTAGTCAGCTGGTTATTTCTGGGCCAGTTCCTTAATGCCAAGGTTAGAGTTGCTGCTTCTTTACGTTTATAATCCTAGAAGCTGCCTTGGCACTGAATGTAAAGGCAGGATCTTGTCAGTGTTAATCTTCCGCTAGATGTTAATTTGAGAGGCGTTACATTTTGCGTCATGGAAGTCCTGAATGCTCTCTTTCTAAAACCCGACACCCTCAGCACACAGGGAGAAAAACACCTAACTGGAGGTGACAGCATTCCCTCCCCCATATGCCCCCCTAGACACAACTACGACAACATAACCAACAAAAACGGGTCACAACTCCTGCAGCTCTATCGGAATGCTGGGTATGTACATAGTCAATGGTAGGCTTCGAGGGAACTCCTATGGTAGGTACACCTATAGTTCTTCTCTTGGCAATAGTACTGTAGACTACTTTATCACTGACCTCAACCCAGAGTCTCTTAGAGCGTTCACAGTCAGCCCACTGACACTTCTGATCACATCAGATCACTGCAAAATCACACTCTACTTGAACAAAGTTATGCTCAATCATGAGGCATCAAAACCAAAGGAACTGAATGATATTAAGAAATGCTATAGATGGAAGGAAAATTGTGTGGAAATCTACCAAAAAACAATTAGGCCACAACAAATGCAATCACTTCTAGACAATTTCCTGGACAAAATGTTTCACTGTAATAGTGAAGGTGTAAACCTGACAGTAGAAGACCTAAACAATATATTTGACCTCTCAGCTTTCTTATCAAATCTATAAATATCAAGCAGATAACCTAAGAAAATGAACAACAATGAAAAATGGTTTGATAAAATGAAAAAACCTAAGAAAGACATTGAGAAACCTATCCAAACAAAAACATAGAGACCCAGAAAACCTGAGCCTACGCCTTCACTATGGTGAATAACTAAAACAATATAGAAATACTCTCCGGAAAAAGAAGGAATAGCACATCAGAAATCAGCTCAATGCAATTGAAGAATCCGTAGAATCTAACCACTTCTGGGAAAATTGGAAAACAAACAGCAATCGCTGTTTATCAAGTTTTTTTCAGCCATATCCGATACCAGGTGTATTAAACTCATTCATTATAACAAGCAGGGAGCAGGTTTCGAACCCTAAACATTCTAGCCCGAAGTCCAGCACACGATCGACTGTGCCCAAATGTATTAATTGGGGTTGGGGCCGATTGTGGCTAAAAACACTTTATCAATTGGAATCTTTAACATGTGAAAAGGGAAAGAATGATTATTATTAGTTTAGCAGGATATCCTGCGTAGCAGGATGGTTTGTTAGCTGAACAATAGATTATTCAGCCTTTACTAAAAAATGATGTAATGGCCGAGCTGGGTGTGAACCCCCCCCCCCCCCCCCCCCAACTTGAGTTCGGTGAGACCCCCCCTCCCCAACTTGCAACAAGTCATTTTCAGGACTATCTAAAAAAAAAAGCAGCAGAGATGCGCAATAGGTTTCTAAGAAGAGGCTATTCCCCACAATGTGTGGAGGAAGCTGTGAAATTTGGCATTGGGGAAAACACGAAATGAACTGCTACAAAAAAGACCAGCTAAAGCTGAAGAACACTCTGTAATGTTAAAAACCTATCTCAGCAAAAAAATAAATATCCTCTCACTGTCAACTGTGTTTATATTCAGCAAACTTAACATGTGTAAATATTTGTATGAACATAACATTCAACAACTGAGACATAAACTGAACAAGTTCCACAGACATGTGACTAACAGACATGGAATAATGTGTCCCTGAACGAAGGGGGGGTCAAACTCAAAATGAACAGTCAGTATCTGGTGTGGCCACCAGCTGCATTAAGTACTGCAGTGCATCTCTTCCTCATGGACTGCACCAGATTTGCCAGTTATTGCTGTGAGATGTTACCCCCCTCTTCCACCAAGGCACCTGCAAGTTCCTGGACATTTCTGGGGGGGAATGGCCCTAGCCCTCACCTTCCGATCCAACAGATCCCAGATGTGCTCAATGGGATTGAGATCCAGGCTCTTCGCTGGCCATGGCAGAACACTGACATTCCTGTCTTGCAGGAAATCACACACAGAACGAGCAGTATGGCTGGTTGCATTGTCATGCTGGAGGGTCATGTCAGGATGAGCCTGCAGGAAGGGTACCACATGAGGGAGGAGGATGTCTTCCCTGTAACACACAGCATTGAGATTGCCTGCAATGACAATAAGCTCAGTCTGATGATGCTGTGACACACTGCCCCAGACCATGACGGACCCTCCACTTCCAAATCGATCCCGCTCCATGATGCCATCTATTTTGTGAAGTGCACCAGTCCCTCCTGTAGAAAAGCACCCCCACAACATGATGCTGCCACCCCGTGCTTCACAGTTGGGATGGTTTTCTTCGGCTTGCAAGCCTTTCCCCTTTTCCTCCAAACATAATGATGGTCATCATGGCCAAACAGTTCTATTTTTGTTTCATCAGACCAAAGGACATTTCTCCAAAAAGCACGATCTTTGTCCCCATGTGCAGTTGCAAACCGTAGTCTGGCTTTTTTATGACGGTTTTGGAGCAGTGGCTTCTTCCTTGCTGACCGGCCTTTCAGGTTATGTCGATATAGGACTCGTTTTACTGTGGATATAGATACTTTTGTACCTGTTTCCTCCAGCATCTTCACAAGGTCCTTTGCTATTGTTCTGGGATTGAGTTGCACTTTTCGCACTGAAGTATGTTCACCTCTGAGTGGTATGACAGTTGTGTGGTCCCATTGTGTTTATACTTGCGTAGTATTGTTTGTACAGATGAACGTGGTACCTTCATGCATTTGGAAATTGCTCCCAAGGATGAACCAGACTTGTGGAAGTCTACAATTTGTTTTCTGAGGTCTTGGCTGATTTCTTTTGATTTTCCCATGATGTCAAGCAAAGAGGCACTGAGTTCAAAGGTAGGCC
This sequence comes from Oncorhynchus mykiss, assembly GCF_057628025.1. Classification (NCBI taxonomy): domain Eukaryota; kingdom Metazoa; phylum Chordata; class Actinopteri; order Salmoniformes; family Salmonidae; genus Oncorhynchus; species Oncorhynchus mykiss. The sequence goes on from NC_143048.1 coordinate 34,936,149, forward strand.
TTGAAATACATCCACAGGTACACCTCCAATTGACTCAAATTATGTCAATTAGTCTACCAGAAGCTTCTAAAGCCATGACCTAATTTTCTTGAATATTCCAAGCTGTTTAAAGAGACAGTCAACTTAGTGTATGTAAACGTCTGACCCGCTGGAATTGTGATACAGTGAGTTATAAGTGAAATAATCTGTCTCTAAACAATTGTTGGAAAAATGACTTGTGTCATGCACAAAGTAGATGTCCTAACCGACTTGCCAAAAGTATGGTTTGTTAACAAGAAATTTGTGGAGTTGTTGAAAAATGAGTTTTTATGACTCCAACCTAAGTGTATGTAAACTTCCAAATTCAACTGTATATTGATTTATATATATTTGTTTTTTTAAACACGTGAGTCACATATTTTATAATATATATATATATATATATATATTATATATATATTTATATATAAATAAAACATTTCTTACAGAGCCGTGATGCCCGCAGATTGCCATTGCCAATCGCTCATCATCTTCATTCATCAGTGAGTCAATGGCTTGACTAGTCATTGACTCACTCACGCGTTGAAAAGGAATGAGATGGAGTCACAATCCATGCCAGGCACACCTGTGAGCTCTGGAACTCCAGCTCCAACAGGCAGAGTCAACATACCTGGCGGGTTCATCAGGTCGTCAGTTCACCCAGACATTTCCATTCCTCTTCTGACAACAGAACTTGACCAACTGCTCACCAGGCACAGCAAGGGCCGCCCAGACCGTTATGCTGTTCTGCTATTCCAAGGATGTGTAACCGAAGAGAGATACCACGAGTGGGCACAGAATACATAGCCTTCCAGCTGTGGCCATAAACAGTGGGGCAAAAAAGTATTTAGTCAGCCACCAATTGTGCAAGTTCTCCCACTTAAAAAGATGAGAGAGGCCTGTAAATTGTCATCATAGGTACACTTCAACTATGATAGACACATTTATTTTAAATAATTCTCCAGAAAATCACATTGTAGGATTTTTTTATGAATTTATTTCCAAATTATGGTGGAAAATAAGTATTTGGTCAATAACAAAAGTTTATCTCAACACTTTGTTATATACCCTTTGTTGGCAATGACAGAGGTCAAACGTTTTCTGTAAGTCTTCACAAGGTTTTCACACACTGTTGCTGGTATTTTGGCCCATTCCTCCATGCAGATCTCCTCTAGAGCAGTGATGTTTTGGGGCTGTGGGCAACACAGACTGGGCAACACAGACTTTCAACTCCCTTCAAAGATTTTCTATGGGGTTGAGATCTGGAGACTGGCTAGGCCACTCCAGGACCTTAAAATGCTTATTCCGAAGCCACTCCTTCGTTGCCCTGGAGGTGTGTTTGGGATCATTGTCATGCTGAATGACCCAGCCACGTTTCATCTTCAATGCCCTTGCTGATGGAAGGAGGTTTTCACTCAAAATCTTACGATACATGGCCCCATTCAATCTTTCCTTTACACGGATCGTCCTGGTCCCTTTGCAGAAAAACAGCCCCAAAGCATGATGTTTCCACCCCCATGATTCACAGTAGGTATGCTGTTCTTTGGATGCAACTCATTCTTTGTCCTCCAAACACGACGAGTTGAGTTTTTACCAAAAGGTTATATTTTTGGTTTCATCTGACCATATGACATTCTCCCAATCTTCTTCTGGATCATCCAAATGCTCTCTAGCAAACTTCAGATGGGCCTGGACATGTACTGGCTTAAGCAGGGGGGCACGTCTGGCACTGCAGGACGGCGTAGTGTGTTACTGATGGTAGGCTTTGTTACTTTGGTCCCAGCTCTCTGCAGGTCATTCACTAGGTCCCCCCGTGTGGTTCTTGTGATCATTTTGACCCCACGGGGTGAAATCTTGCGTGGAGCCCCAGATCGAGGGAGATTATCAGTGGTCTTGTATGTCTTCCATTTCCTGATAATTGCTCCCACAGTTGATTTCTTCAAACCAATCTGCTTACCTATTGCAGATTCAGTCTTCCCAGCCTGGTGCAGGTCTACAATTTTGTTTCTGGTGTCCTTTGACAGCTCTTTGGTCTTGGCCATAGTGGACTTTGGAGTGTGACTGTTTGAGGTTGTGGACAGGTGTCTTTTATACTGATAACAAGTTCAAACAGGTGCCATTAATACAGGTAACGAGTGGAGGACAGAGGAGCCTCTTAAAGAAGAAGTTACAGGTCTGTGAGAGCCAGAAATCTTGCTTGTTTGTAGGTGACCAAATACTTATTTTCCACCATAATTTGCAAATAAATTCATTAAAAATCCTACAATGTGATTTTCTGGATTTCTTTTCTTCTCATTTTGTCTGTCATAGTTGAAGTGTACCTATGATGAAAATTACAGGCCTCTCTCATCTTTTAAGTGGGAGAACTTGCACAATTGGTGGCTGACTAAATACTTTTTTGCTCCACTGTATTTCAGCACCATTAAGCGCTGCTCTGAGACAAGCATGGAGAAACGAAAATGTTAAAATATTCCATGATATTCTTAAAATATGTGTTGACTGATTATAAGCAAGTGATGTCTGCTAAATAATCAAGTTATGTTTCTCCAGAAATAAATAATTCTAAATAACTGGCTTTTTTTTTACAAATTAGTGAGAATGTCTCAGCCCATGTTCAAGAATTGCCTTTTTCTCGCTCGCTCTAGGTTAAATGAAAACAAAATCTTCAAAATGTCATTACTTTTTAAACAAAGCGATTATTATGATGAATTAATTATATAAAGGCCTGTTGAATATTCTTAGATATTCTCACAGATTCTAACGGAAAATTGGCCTTAGATATTAACTCTTGGAACCACCCATCCCGGATCCGGGGTAATTGTCATCAACTACGCTAAATAGCATAGCGCAACGGTCAAATAATCTTACTATAAAATATTCATATTCATGAAATCACAAGTGAAATATAGCGAAACACAGCTTAGCCTTTTGTTAATCACCTTGTCGTCTCAGATTTTGAAATTATGCTTTACAGCGAAAACAATACAAGCGTTTGGGTAAGTTTATCGATATATTAGAAAAACATTATGTACACCTAGCGGCAGGTAACTTGGTCACGAAAATCAGAAAAGCAATCAAATTAATCGTTTACCTTTGATGATCTTCGGATGTTTTCACTCCCAGTTAGACAGCAAAGGTTCCTTTTGTTCCTTAAAGATATGTTTTATATCCAAATACCTCCGTTAGTTTGATGCGTTATGCCCAGGAATCCACCGGAAATAGCGGTCACGACAACGCAGACAAAAATTCCAAATTATATCCGTAATATCACCAGAAACATGGCAAACGTTCTTTTATAATCAAGCCTCAATTTTTTTTCAAATATCTATTCGATAATATATAAACCGGGACAGTTGGCTTTTCACTAGGACCGGAAAAAAATGGCTACCTCTCTGTTTTGCGCAAAAATCACACTGAGAGCCAACAACAGACCACTTACACAATGTGGACGTTTACGCTCATTCTTCAAAATAAAGGCCTGAAACTACGTCTAAAGGCTGTAGACACCTTAGGGAAGCCACAGAAAAAGGAATCTGGTTGATATCCCTTTCAATGGGCAATAGGGATGAATAGAAAGACAGGGGTTTCAAAATAAGAGTCACATCCTGATATCATTTCTCAGCCTTTCGCCTGCAATATCAGTTCTGTTCTACTCACAGACAATATTTTTACAGTTTTGGAAACTTTAGAGTGTTTTCTATCCCAAGCTGTCAGTTAGAGAAATAGGCCATTTAATTGGGAACGTTATTTTTCCAAAAATACAAATTGTGCCCCCTAGCATTGATATATAGTCCTCCAATCCTCTAAATGTAAGGAAAATGCGTCCCACTCGACAACATCCGGTGAAATTGGAGGGCGCGTAATTCAAATAAATAATCATAATATTAAACATTTATGAACATACAAGTATCTTATCTCATTTAAAAGCTTACTTTCTTGTTAATCTAACTGCATTGTCCGATTTACAATAGGCTTTACAGCGAAAGCATACCATGCGATTGTTTGAGGACGGCACCCCACATCAACATATTTTTCAACCAGCACAGGCTTCATAAAATCACAAATAGTGATTAAATAAATCACTTACTTTTGAAAATCTTCCTCTGTTTGCAATCCCAAGCGTCCCAGCTGCAACATAAATGGTCGTTTTGTTAGATAAAATCCGCTACCGCTAAACTTTGTTCAAACAAGTCAGACTATGTTTCTTTTTAATCCTCAAGTACCCTAAAATGTAAATAAACTATAATATTTCACATGGAAAGAAGTATGTTCAATAGAAAAGTATATATAGCAGGGGCGCCTCCTCTTCGTCACACGCTCACAGAATCATTTTCCACTGGGACTCTTTGTACCAAAACTCCAAAATTCTTCCTCGTCTTTGGAGAAACAAGCCTGAAACAATGAACAAAGGCTGTTGACCTCTAGTGGAAGCCATAGGAATTGCAATCTGGGAGCTGGAATTACATAGCTTTCCATTATAAGAACCTGGGACCTCAAAAAAAAAAGATTCTGGTTGGTTTTTCTTTGGATTTATGCCTGCCGTATCAATTGTGTTATATTCTCATACATTTATTTATTTTATTTTATTTTACCTTTATTTAACCAGGTAGGCAAGTTGAGAAAAAGTTCTCATTTACAATTGCGACCTGGAATTACATTATTTTAACATTTCACAAACTTCAAAGTGTTTTCTGTCCAATGTTACCAATTATATGCATACCCTGGCTTCTGGGCCTGAGTAACAGGCAGTTTACTTTGGGCACGTCAGTCAGGCAGCAATTCAGAAAAATAGGCCCTATCTCTAAGAATTATAATTATAAGGGAGAGCAGGCCATGTCTGTACTACAGAATGCAGGGAACGCGGGAGACTGGTGTTATTTCATAGTTGTGAAGTCTTCACTATTAATCTACAATGTAGAGAATAGTACAAATAAAAATCCTGGAATGAGTAGGTGTGTCCAAACCTTTGACTGGTACTTGCTTAATTAGAATAATATTATGGTGTTTCTATTCTATGAAAAACGAAAACCTCAGGGTTTCGGTTAGGTTGGAAGATATGGCGATGTACAACATGACGGTTGGGAGTAGACTACAGGATTGGAGGATTCTAAATTGTTTGCCTTCATTAGACAACTTGCTCCGATATTTCTGAATTCAGTGATATTTATTCCCATAGCAATTCATTATGCTTCCATAACTAACATCTGCATTTTAAAAGAGTATTTTTTTATTATTATTTTATTAACAAAATGTGTTTATTTGTTTATTAGGCTACTGTGCCATCTACAATACACACTGTAGTTAACATGGGACTCTTTCAAAATGCAGGTGTTTAATTTAGTTATGGATCCATAATGAATTGTTTTACCTCGCCATATTTTTCATCCTTACCGAAACCCTGAGGGTTTCATTTTTAATTTTTCTCTGAATAGAAACACCATAATATTAATCTAATTAATTAAGCCACATTTATTAAAATCAGTCCCATATATTATGTTATTACAAATAAGGTTTTAAATTCTCTGGTAATGCCAATATGAAATACTATCAAACGCTTCTTAAAGATGCCCTCTCTTTTTCAAACTAGCAACAACTTGCAGTAACAGAAAAAATGGCTGAGAATTAAATGACGTGCAACAGTATGATGCAACTTTTAAAGGAGGAACCACTGTACATGAAATACAAATCTTAGACAACACTATTAAAGACTACCAGAACCCAGTGGATTTTCCAATTACATTGAATGAACTACAGAACAAAATACAAACCTCCCAACCCAAAAAAGGCCGGTGGGGTTGATGGTATCCTAAATTAAATGATAGAACATACAGACCACAAAGTCCAATTGGCCAAAACTCTTTGTCATCATCCTCAGCTCTGGCATCTTTCCCAATATTTGGAACCAAGGACTGATCACCCGAATACACAAAAGTGGTTACAAATTTGACCCTAATAACTACCGGGGGATATGTGTCAACAGCAACCTTGGGAAAATCCTCTGCATTGTCATTAACAGCAGATTCGTACATTTCCTCAGCGAAAACAATGTACTGAGCAAATGTCAAATTGGCTTTTAAAAAAACAAACAAATTACCATATGACAGACCACGTATTGACCCGGCACACCCTAATTGACAAACAAACAAAACAAAAAAAAGGCAAAGTCTTCTCATGCTTTGAATTAATTTGGCATGAGGGTCTGCTATACAAATTGATGGAAGGTGGTGTTGGGGGAAAACATACGACATTATAAAATCCATGTACACAAAGTGTGCGGTTAAAATTGGCAAAAAAACATCACACATTTCTTTCTATATGGCCGTGGGTTGAGACAGGGATGCAGCTTAATCCCCACCCTCTTCAACATATATATCAATAAATTGGCAAGGGCAGTAGAACAGTCTGCAGCACCTGGACTCACCCTACTAAAATCTGAAGTCAAATGTCTACTGTTTGCTGATGATCTGGTGCTTCTGTCCCCAACCAAGGAGGACCTACATCAGCATCTAGATCTTATGGACAGATTCTGTCAGACCTGGGCCCTGACAGTGAATCTCAGTAAAACAAAACTAATGGTTTTCCATTAGAATACAAATTCCATCTAGACACTGTAGCCCTAGAGCACACAAAAAACTACACATACTGTACCTGGGCCTGAAGATCAGCGCCACAGGTAACTTCCACAAAGCTGTGAACGATCTGAGAGACAAGGCAAGAAGGGCCTTCCATGACATGAAATGGAACGTCAAATTAGATATACCAATTGGGATCTGGCTAAAAATTATTGAATCAGATAGAACCTATTGTCCTTTATGGTTGTGAGGTCTGGGGTCTGCTCACCAACCAATAATTCACAAAATGGGAAAAACACCAATTTGAGACTCTGCATGCAGAATTCTGCAAAAATATCCCCCATGTGCAACGTAAAACACAAAATAATGCATGCAGAGCAGATTTAGGCCGATACCCGCTAATTATCAAAATCCAGAAAAGAGACGTTAATTTCCATAACCACCTAAAAGGAAGCAATTCCCAAAAATTCCATAACAAAGCCATCACCTAGAGAGAAATTAACCTGGAGTAGAGCCCCCTAAGCAAGCTGGTGCTGGGGCTCTGTTCACAAACACATCCCACAGCGACCCAAGACCACAACACAATTAGACCCATCCAAATCATGAGAAAACAAAAAGAGAATTACTTGACACATAGGAAAGAATTTACAAAAAAAAAAACTGAGCAAACTAGAATGCTATTTGGCCCTAAACAGAGAGTACACAATAGCAGAATACCTGTTGCCACAAGAAAAGGGCAACCAGTGAAGAACAAACACTATTGTAAATACAACCTATATTTATGGTTATTTATTTTCCCTTTTGTACTTTAACTATTTGCACATCATAACAATACTGTATATAGACATAATATGACATTTGAAATGTCTTCATTATTTTGGAACTTTTGTGAGTGTAATGTTTACTGTTCATTTTCTATTGTTTATTTCACTTTTGTTTATAATCTATTTAACTTGCTTTGGCAATGTAAACATGTGTTTCCCATGCCAATAAAGCCCTTAAATTGAAAAAATGTAATTGAAGAGAGAGAGAGAGAGAGAGAGAGAGAGAGAGAGAGAGAGGCTCTAAACCTTTCCTCAGAGAAGAGTTTGTAATTAAAGTTTGAGTTTATCTCTCCTTCACACCGGCAGCTTAAAGCTCCATGAAAGAGTCCAACTTCCAGCGCGCTGAGCTTCAAACACACGCCAGGCCTGCCAGGAGACCAAAGCACTGTGCAGCGCCCTAATCCTCTTACACACATACCCTGTCACAGTGACTCAGTCTCCACCCAGCTACACACGGGATGTAGTACACACATACATGCGTAAACACATACACATAAACACACACTGTCAAAAATATCACACACTGCACACATACAAACACAGGCTTACAGGAGAGACAAACACAGTCCATGTTATTGTGTTTTGATACGCCTGTTACTCTGATGATGATTGTGATTATGGTGTTCATGTCTGTACCTTTCTCTGTCTCTCTGTTCTCAGTGGCATACCAGAGAGGTGGAGAGGCTGTCAGCAGTGCTGGAAGGTAAGAATACATGTCTCTTATGAGAGGGAGTGTTGTCTACATGTCTTCTATGAGAGGGAGTGTTGTCTACATGTCTCCTATGAGAGGGAGTGTTGTCTACATGTCTCCTATGAGAGGGATTGTTGTCCACATGTCTAATAGAGAGGGAGTGTTATCTACATGTCTACTATGAGAGGGAGTGTTGTCTACTATGAGAGGGAGTGTTGTCTCCAATGAGAGGGAGTGTTGTCTACTATGAGAGGGAGTGTTGTCTACTATGAGAGGGAGTGTTGTCTACTATGAGAGGGAGTGTTGTCTACTATGAGAGGGAGTGTTATCTACATGTCTACTGTGAGAGGGAGTGTTGTCTACATGTCTACTATGAGAGGGAGAGTTGTCTACATGTCTACTATGAGAGGGAGTGTTGTCTAAATGTCTACTATGAGAGGGAGTGTTATCTACATATTTAATATGAGAGGGAGTGTTGTCTACATGTTTAATATGAGAGGGAGTGTTATCTGCATGTCTACTATGAGAGGGAGTGTTATCTACTATGAGAGGGAGTGTTGTCTACTATGAGAGGGAGGATTGTCTACATGTTTAATATGAGAGGGAGTGTTATCTGCATGTTTAATATGAGAGGGAGAGTTGTCTACATGTTTAATATGAGAGGGAGTGTTGTTTACATGTCTACTATGTGAGGGAGAGTTGTCTACATGTTTAATATGAGAAGGAGTGTTGTTTACATGTCTACTATGAGATGGAGTGTTGTCTACTATGAGAGGGAGTGTTGTCTCCTATGAGAGGGAGTGTTGTCTACTATGAGAGTGAGTGTTGTCTACTATGAGAGGGAGTGTTGTCTACTTGTCTACTATGAGAGGGAGTGTTGTCTCCTATGAGAGGGAGTGTTGTCTACATGTCTACTATGATAGGGAGTGTTGTCTACATGTCTACTGTAAGATGGAGTGTTGTCTACATGTCTACTGTGAGAGAGAGTGTTGTCTACATGTCTACTGTGAGAGGGAGTGTTGTCTACATGTCTCCTATGAGAGGGAGTGTTGTCTACTATGAGAGGGAGTGTTGTCTACTATGAGAGGGAGTGTTGGCTACTATGAGAGGGAGTGTTGTCTACATGTCTCCTATGAGAGGGAGTGTTGTCTACTATGAGAGGGAGTGTTGTCTACTATGAGAGGGAGTGTTATCTTCATGTCTACTATGAGAGGGAGTGTTATCTTCATGTCTACTGTGAGAGGGAGTGTTGTCTACATGTTTAATATGAGAGGGAGAGTTGTCTACATGTCTACTATGAGAGGGAGTGTTGTCTACATGTCGACTATGAGAGGGAGTGTTGTCTACATGTCTACTATGAGAGGGAGTGTTATCTACATGTCTACTATGAGAGGGAGTGTTGTCTACTATGAGAGGGAGTGTTGTCTCCTATGAGAGGGAGTGTTGTCTACATGTTTAATATGAAAGGGAGTGTTATCTACATGTTTAATATGAGAGGGAGTGTTATCTACATGTCTACTATGAGAGGGAGTGTTGTCTACTATGAGAGGGAGTGTTGTCTACTATGAGAGGGAGTGTTGTCTACTATGAGAGGGAGTGTTGTCTACTATTAGAGGGAGTGTTATCTACATGTCTACTGTGAGAGGGAGTGTTATCTACATGTTTAATATGAGAGTGAGTGTTGTCTACTATGAGAGGGAGTGTTATCTACTATGAGAGGGAGTGTTGTCTACTATGAGAGGGAGTGTTGTCTACTTGTCTACTATGAGAGTGAGTGTTGTCTACATGTCTACTATGAGAGGGAGTGTTGTCTACTATGAGAGGGAGTGTTGTCTCTTATGAGAGGGAGTGTTGTCTACTATGAGAGGGAGTGTTGTCTACTATGAGAGGGAGTGTTGTCTACTTGTCTACTATGAGAGGGAGTGTTGTCTCCTATGAGAGGGAGTGTTGTATACATGTCTACTATGATAGGGAGTGTTGTCTACATGCCTACTGTGAGAGGGAGTGTTGTCTACATGTCTACTGTGAGAGAGAGTGTTGTCTACATGTCTACTGTGAGAGGGAGTGTTGTCTACATGTCTCCTATGAGAGGGAGTGTTGTCTACTATGAGAGGGAGTGTTGTCTACTATGAGAGGGAGTGTTGGCTACTATGAGAGGGAGTGTTGTCTACTATGAGAGGGAGTGTTGTCTACTATGAGAGGGAGTGTTATCTTCATGTCTACTATGAGAGGGAGTGTTATCTTCATGTCTACTGTGAGAGGGAGTGTTGTCTACATGTTTAATATGAGAGGGAGAGTTGTCTACATGTCTACTATGAGAGGGAGTGTTGTCTACATGTCGACTATGAGAGGGAGTGTTGTCTACATGTCTACTATGAGAGGGAGTGTTATCTACATGTCTACTATGAGAGGGAGTGTTGTCTACTATGAGAGGGAGTGTTGTCTCCTATGAGAGGGAGTGTTGTCTACATGTTTAATATGAAAGGGAGTGTTATCTACATGTTTAATATGAGAGGGAGTGTTATCTACATGTCTACTATGAGAGGGAGTGTTGTCTACTATGAGAGGGAGTGTTGTCTACTATGAGAGGGAGTGTTGTCTACTATGAGAGGGAGTGTTGTCTACTATTAGAGGGAGTGTTATCTACATGTCTACTGTGAGAGGGAGTGTTATCTACATGTTTAATATGAGAGGGAGTGTTGTCTACTATGAGAGGGAGTGTTATCTACTATGAGAGGGAGTGTTGTCTACTATGAGAGGGAGTGTTGTCTACTTGTCTACTATGAGAGTGAGTGTTGTCTACATGTCTACTATGAGAGGGAGTGTTGTCTACTATGAGAGGGAGTGTTGTCTCTTATGAGAGGGAGTGTTGTCTACTATGAGAGGGAGTGTTGTCTACTATGAGAGGGAGTGTTGTCTACTTGTCTACTATGAGAGGGAGTGTTGTCTCCTATGAGAGGGAGTGTTGTCTACATGTCTACTATGATAGGGAGTGTTGTCTACATGCCTACTGTGAGAGGGAGTGTTGTCTACATGTCTACTGTGAGAGAGAGTGTTGTCTACATGTCTACTGTGAGAGAGAGTGTTGTCTACATGTCTACTAGTAGAGAGTGTTGTATACATGTCTACTATGAGAGAGTGTTGTCTACGTGTCTACTGTGAGAGAGAGTGTTGTCTACATGTCTACTGTGAGAGAGTGTGTTGTCTACATGTCTACCTTGAGAGAGAGTGTTGTCTACATGTCTACTGTGAGAGAGAGTGTTGTCTACATGTCTACTGTGAGAGAGAGTGTTGTCTACATGTCTACTGTGAGAGAGAGTATTGTCTACATGTCTACTGTGAGAGAGTATTGTCTACATGTCTACTGTGAGAGAGAGTGTGGTCTACATGTCTACTGTGAGAGAGAGTGTGGTCTACATGTCTACTGTGAGAGAGTGTGGTCTACATGTCTACTGTGAGAGAGAGTTTTGTCTACATGTCTATTGTGAGAGAGAGTGTTGTGTACATGTCTACTGTGAGAGAGAGTGTTGTCTACATGTCTACTGTGAGAGAGTATTGTCTACATGTCTACTGTGAGCGAGAGTGTGGTCTACATGTCTACTGTGAGAGAGTGTGGTCTGCATGTCTACTGTGAGAGAGTGTGGTCTACATGTCTACTGTGAGAGAGAGTTTTGTCTACATGTCTACTGTGAGAGAGAGTGTTGTCTACATGTCTACTGTGAGAGAGAGTGTTTTGTTCATCTGTGTTTGTCTCCTCTGTATGAATATGAAACATGAAATAATCGAACTTAACATATGGATCATAATACCGTATTCCAAGAGACAGATTTACTCTTCATTAGCGGAGGAGTGGGTACATGGGTGGTTTTACGTGTGTGGTAGTGAAGGTGTACCTTCCTCTGAAGGACACTAGGGGGAGGGCTTTAACTTCCTAATGCTTACAGCCCCGGCAGAGGAGGGGAAGGGAGGGGATGGGAGGAAAAGGAAAGGGAGGAGAGGAGAGTGGAAGGGAGGAGAGGAACAAAGGATTATCTCATCTGCCCAAACCCCCATCCTCTGCATCCCACAGAGAAGAGCACCATGTCTGGCCACAAGGCCGTGCCATAGCATTTAATTTAACAAACTCAGAGATGGCGATAGTTGTGTTTGCCCACACCCTACTCTTTAGAATGGATGGCCCTATGGAACGAGATGGGAGGAGTGACACAGAATAGGGTGTGACAGAGACCAGTAGCTTATGTGTTGTTTTCCAGACTACCTGCTAGTCACCCATCCTGAGACACTCATACATTCAGACACTGATGTTAGAGTCTCCTCAATCATCTAGAACACACATTCATTATAATGTATCTACAGACTTGTTTGAAGTAAGCAGTGTTTTGGTATTGTCCTCCTTTTGTGCTCAAAGTATCTATATGGTTGGCTGTTGTTCCATAGCCGTTATATGTCTGTCTATATGGTCTTGTTATTACCGTGCTATGTGATTGAGTCAGTTCTACAGCCTGGATATGGGAGCTCTGCTCAAAGACAATCACCATTCTCTATCTCCACTGAACCACTCAGGTGATTGAGGAGCCATTTGGAGATTGTATTAATGTGTTCATTACTCAAAATGAATGACTGGAAACACTGAATAAGTCATTTGAATAGGACACGGAAAAGAAAACTCAATACAATGTGAATATCTGCCAGGTTGGATTGTTCCAGTGGAAGAGGTGGAAGGACGCCGTTTGTTAAGTAGTGGTAGTATAGCCTTTGGGCCCTAGTAGATCGCCACATTTAATTATAAGGCTATTTAGTCTGGCTGCTTCAAATGTAACATGTCAGCCCTGGGTTCACGATGTGGAAGTTTGGACAAGCAGAGAGCTGCTATTCTGTTCAGACAGCAGAGAGCTGGTAGTCTGTTCAGACAGCAGAGAGCTGCTATTCTGTTCAGACAGTAGAGAGCCGGTAGTCTGTTCAGACAGCAGAGAGCTGCTATTCTGTTCAGACAGCAGAGAGCCGGTAGTCTGTTCAGACAGTAGAGAGCCGGTAGTCTGTTCAGACAGTAGAGAGATGGTAGTCTGTTCAGATGGTGTAAAGGAGATAGAAACCTGGACAGGAGATGGATATCCTACTGCACTCCTCTTCTGTTCTGAAGCACTTTGTGGGTAAGTTGAGATGTCCGTGACCTCCTTTGATCTCAGTTCTTTTTAGTACTTTCAATGTTGGTGGTTTGGGGGAGTGTTGGTGGTTCAGTGAGTGTTGGTGGTTTGGGGGAGTGTTTGTGGTTCAGTGAGTGTTGGTGATTTGAGGGAGCGTTGGTGGTTCAGTGAGTGTTGGTGATTTGAGGGAACGTTGGTGGTTTAGTGAGTGTTGGTGGTTTGGGGGAGTGTTTGTGGTTCAGTGAGTGTTGGTGGTTTGGGGGAGTGTTTTATGGTTCAGTGAGTGTTGGTGATTTGAGGGAGCGTTGGTGGTTCAGTGAGTGTTGGTGGTTTGGGGGAGTGTTGGTGGTTCAGTGAGTGTTGGTGGTTTTGTGGAGTGTTGGTGGTTCAGTGAGTGTTGGTGGTTTGAGGGAGCGTTGGTGGTTCAGTGAGTGTTGGTGGTTTGGGGGAGCGTTGGTGGTTCAGTGAGTGTTGGTGGTTTGGGGGAGCGTTGGTGGTTCAGTGAGTGTTGGTGGTTTTGTGGAGCGTTGGTGGTTCAATGAGTGTTGGTGGTTTGGGGGAGTGTTGGTAGTTCAGTGAGTGTTGGTGGTTTCGGGGAGCTTAGGTGGTTCAGTGAATGTTGGTGGTGTGGGGGAGCGTTGGTGGTTCAGTGAATGTTGGTGATTTGGGGGAGTGTTGGTGGTTCAGTGAGTGTTGGTGTTTTTTTGGAGCGTTGGTAGTTCAGTGAGTGTTGGTGGTTTGAGGGAACGTTGGTGGTTCAGTGAGTGTTGGTGGTTTGTGTGAGCGTTGGTGGTTCAGTGAGTGTTGGTGGTTTGTTGGAGCGTTGGTGGTTCAGTGAGTGTTGGTGGTGGTTTGGGGAAGCATTGGTGGTTCAGAGAGTGTTGGTGGTTTGGGGGAGTGTTGGTGGTTCAGTGAGTGTTGGTGTTTTTTTGGAGCGTTGGTAGTTCAGTGAGTGTTGGTGGTTTGAGGGAGCGTTGGTGGTTCAGTGAGTGTTGGTGGTTTGGGGGAGCGTTGGTGGTTCAGTGAGTGTTGGTGGTTTGTTGGAGCGTTGGTGGTTCAGTGAGTGTTGGTGGTGGTTTGGGGAAGCATTGGTGGTCCAGTGAGTGTTGGTGGTTTGGGGACCGTTGGTGGTTCAGTGAGTGTTGGTGGTGGTTTGGGGAAGCATTGGTGGTTCAGTGAGTGTTGGTGGTTTGTGGCAGTGTTGGTGGTTCAGTGAGTGTTGGTGGTTCAGTGAGTGTTGGTGGTTTGGGGGAGCGTTGGTGGTTCAGTGAGTGTTGGTGGTTTGGTGGAGCGTTGGTGGTTAAGTGAGTGTTGGTGGTTTTGTGGAGCGTTGGTGGTTCAGTGAATGTTGGTGGTTTTGTGGAGTGTTGGTGGTTCAGTGAGTGTTGGTGGTTTCGGGGAGCTTAGGTGGTTCAGTGAATGTTGGTGGTGTGGGGGAGCGTTGGTGGTTCAGTGAATGTTGGTGATTTGGGGGAGTGTTGGTGGTTCAGTGAGTGTTGGTGATTTTAGGGGAGCGTTGGTGGTTCAGTGAGTGTTGGTGGTTTGAGGGAGCGTTGGTGGTTCAGTGAGTGTTGGTGATTTTGTGGAGCGTTGGTGGTTCAGTGAATGTTGGTGGTTTTGTGGAGTGTTGGTGGTTCAGTGAGTGTTGGTGGTTTGAGGGAGAGTTGGTGGTTCAGTGAGTGTTGGTGGTTTGGGGGAGTGTTGGTGGTTCAGTGAGTGTTGGTGGTTTGGGGGAGTGTTTGTGGTTCAGTGAGTGTTGGTGATTTGAGGGAGCGTTGGTGGTTCAGTGAGTGTTGGTGATTTGAGGGAACGTTGGTGGTTCAGTGAGTGTTGGTGGTTTGGGGGAGCGTTGGTGGTTCAGTGAGTGTTGGTGGTTTGGGGGAGCGTTGGTGGTTCAGTGAGTGTTGGTGGTTTTGTGGAGCGTTGGTGGTTCAATGAGTGTTGGTGGTTTGGGGGAGTGTTGGTAGTTCAGTGAATGTTGGTGGTTTCGGGGAGCTTAGGTGGTTCAGTGAATGTTGGTGGTGTGGGGGAGCGTTGGTGGTTCAGTGAGTGTTGGTGATTTGGGGGAGTGTTGGTGGTTCAGTGAGTGTTGGTGTTTTTTTTGGAGCGTTGGTAGTTCAGTGAGTGTTGGTGGTTTGAGGGAACGTTGGTGGTTCAGTGAGTGTTGGTGGTTTGGGTGAGCGTTGGTGGTTCAGTGAGTGTTGGTGGTTTGTTGGAGCGTTGGTGGTTCAGTGAGTGTTGGTGGTGGTTTGGGGAAGCATTGGTGGTTCAGTGAGTGTTGGTGGTTTGGGGGAGTGTTGGTGGTTCAGTGAGTGTTGGTGTTTTTTTGGAGCGTTGGTAGTTCAGTGAGTGTTGGTGGTTTGAGGGAGCGTTGGTGGTTCAGTGAGTGTTGGTGGTTTGGGGGAGCGTTGGTGGTTCAGTGAGTGTTGGTGGTTTGTTGGAGCGTTGGTGGTTCAGTGAGTGTTGGTGGTGGTTTGGGGAAGCATTGGTGGTTCAGTGAGTGTTGGTGGTTTGGGGACCGTTGGTGGTTCAGTGAGTGTTGGTGGTGGTTTGGGGAAGCATTGGTGGTTCAGTGAGTGTTGGTGGTTTGTGGCAGTGTTGGTGGTTAAGTGAGTGTTGGTGGTTCAGTGAGTGTTGGTGGTTTGGGGGAGCGTTGGTGGTTCAGTGAGTGTTGGTGGTTTGGTGGAGCGTTGGTGGTTCAGTGAGTGTTGGTGGTTTTGTGGAGCGTTGGTGGTTCAGTGAATGTTGGTGGTTTTGTGGAGTGTTGGTGGTTCAGTGAGTGTTGGTGGTTTCGGGGAGCTTAGGTGGTTCAGTGAATGTTGGTGGTGTGGGGGAGCGTTGGTGGTTCAGTGAATGTTGGTGATTTGGGGGAGTGTTGGTGGTTCAGTGAGTGTTGGTGATTTTAGGGGAGCGTTGGTGGTTCAGTGAGTGTTGGTGGTTTGAGGGAGCGTTGGTGGTTCTGTGAGTGTTGGTGATTTTGTGGAGCGTTGGTGGTTCAGTGAATGTTGGTGGTTTTGTGGAGTGTTTGTGGTTCAGTGAGTGTTGGTGGTTTGAGGGAGCGTTGGTGGTTCAGTGAGTGTTGGTGGTTTGGGGGAGTGTTGGTGGTTCAGTGAGTGTTGGTGGTTTGGGGGAGTGTTTGTGGTTCAGTGAGTGTTGGTGATTTGAGGGAGCGTTGGTGGTTCAGTGAGTGTTGGTGATTTGAGGGAACGTTGGTGGTTCAGTGAGTGTTGGTGGTTTGGGGGAGTGTTTGTGGTTCAGTGAGTGTTGGTGGTTTGGGGGAGTGTTTTATGGTTCAGTGAGTGTTGGTGATTTGAGGGAGCATTGGTGGTTCAGTGAGTGTTGGTGGTTTGGGGGAGTGTTGGTGGTTCAGTGAGTGTTGGTGGTTTTGTGGAGTGTTGGTGGTTCAGTGAGTGTTGGTGGTTTGAGGGAGCGTTGGTGGTTCAGTGAGTGTTGGTGGTTTGGGGGAGCGTTGGTGGTTCAGTGAGTGTTGGTGGTTTGGGGGAGCGTTGGTGGTTCAGTGAGTGTTGGTGGTTTTGTGGAGCGTTGGTGGTTCAATGAGTGTTGGTGGTTTGGGGGAGTGTTGGTAGTTCAGTGAGTGTTGGTGGTTTCGGGGAGCTTAGGTGGTTCAGTGAATGTTGGTGGTGTGGGGGAGCGTTGGTGGTTCAGTGAATGTTGGTGATTTGGGGGAGTGTTGGTGGTTCAGTGAGTGTTGGTGTTTTTTTTGGAGCGTTGGTAGTTCAGTGAGTGTTGGTGGTTTGAGGGAACGTTGGTGGTTCAGTGAGTGTTGGTGGTTTGTTGGAGCGTTGGTGGTTCAGTGAGTGTTGGTGGTGGTTTGGGGAAGCATTGGTGGTTCAGTGAGTGTTGGTGGTTTGGGGGAGTGTTGGTGGTTCAGTGAGTGTTGGTGTTTTTTTGGAGCGTTGGTAGTTCAGTGAGTGTTGGTGGTTTGAGGGAGCGTTGGTGGTTCAGTGAGTGTTGGTGGTTTTGTGGAGCGTTGGTGGTTCAATGAGTGTTGGTGGTTTGGGGGAGTGTTGGTAGTTCAGTGAGTGTTGGTGGTTTCGGGGAGCTTAGGTGGTTCAGTGAATGTTGGTGGTGTGGGGGAGCGTTGGTGGTTCAGTGAATGTTGGTGATTTGGGGGAGTGTTGGTGGTTCAGTGAGTGTTGGTGATTTTAGGGGAGCGTTGGTGGTTCAGTGAGTGTTGGTGGTTTGAGGGAGCGTTGGTGGTTCAGTGAGTGTTGGTGATTTTGTGGAGCGTTGGTGGTTCAGTGAATGTTGGTGGTTTTGTGGAGTGTTGGTGGTTCAGTGAGTGTTGGTGGTTTGAGGGAGAGTTGGTGGTTCAGTGAGTGTTGGTGGTTTGGGGGAGTGTTGGTGGTTCAGTGAGTGTTGGTGGTTTGGGGGAGTGTTTGTGGTTCAGTGAGTGTTGGTGATTTGAGGGAGCGTTGGTGGTTCAGTGAGTGTTGGTGATTTGAGGGAACGTTGGTGGTTCAGTGAGTGTTGGTGGTTTGGGGGAGCGTTGGTGGTTCAGTGAGTGTTGGTGGTTTGGGGGAGCGTTGGTGGTTCAGTGAGTGTTGGTGGTTTTGTGGAGCGTTGGTGGTTCAATGAGTGTTGGTGGTTTGGGGGAGTGTTGGTAGTTCAGTGAATGTTGGTGGTTTCGGGGAGCTTAGGTGGTTCAGTGAATGTTGGTGGTGTGGGGGAGCGTTGGTGGTTCAGTGAGTGTTGGTGATTTGGGGGAGTGTTGGTGGTTCAGTGAGTGTTGGTGTTTTTTTTGGAGCGTTGGTAGTTCAGTGAGTGTTGGTGGTTTGAGGGAACGTTGGTGGTTCAGTGAGTGTTGGTGGTTTGGGTGAGCGTTGGTGGTTCAGTGAGTGTTGGTGGTTTGTTGGAGCGTTGGTGGTTCAGTGAGTGTTGGTGGTGGTTTGGGGAAGCATTGGTGGTTCAGTGAGTGTTGGTGGTTTGGGGGAGTGTTGGTGGTTCAGTGAGTGTTGGTGTTTTTTTGGAGCGTTGGTAGTTCAGTGAGTGTTGGTGGTTTGAGGGAGCGTTGGTGGTTCAGTGAGTGTTGGTGGTTTGGGGGAGCGTTGGTGGTTCAGTGAGTGTTGGTGGTTTGTTGGAGCGTTGGTGGTTCAGTGAGTGTTGGTGGTGGTTTGGGGAAGCATTGGTGGTTCAGTGAGTGTTGGTGGTTTGGGGACCGTTGGTGGTTCAGTGAGTGTTGGTGGTGGTTTGGGGAAGCATTGGTGGTTCAGTGAGTGTTGGTGGTTTGTGGCAGTGTTGGTGGTTAAGTGAGTGTTGGTGGTTCAGTGAGTGTTGGTGGTTTGGGGGAGCGTTGGTGGTTCAGTGAGTGTTGGTGGTTTGGTGGAGCGTTGGTGGTTCAGTGAGTGTTGGTGGTTTTGTGGAGCGTTGGTGGTTCAGTGAATGTTGGTGGTTTTGTGGAGTGTTGGTGGTTCAGTGAGTGTTGGTGGTTTCGGGGAGCTTAGGTGGTTCAGTGAATGTTGGTGGTGTGGGGGAGCGTTGGTGGTTCAGTGAATGTTGGTGATTTGGGGGAGTGTTGGTGGTTCAGTGAGTGTTGGTGATTTTAGGGGAGCGTTGGTGGTTCAGTGAGTGTTGGTGGTTTGAGGGAGCGTTGGTGGTTCTGTGAGTGTTGGTGATTTTGTGGAGCGTTGGTGGTTCAGTGAATGTTGGTGGTTTTGTGGAGTGTTTGTGGTTCAGTGAGTGTTGGTGGTTTGAGGGAGCGTTGGTGGTTCAGTGAGTGTTGGTGGTTTGGGGGAGTGTTGGTGGTTCAGTGAGTGTTGGTGGTTTGGGGGAGTGTTTGTGGTTCAGTGAGTGTTGGTGATTTGAGGGAGCGTTGGTGGTTCAGTGAGTGTTGGTGATTTGAGGGAACGTTGGTGGTTCAGTGAGTGTTGGTGGTTTGGGGGAGTGTTTGTGGTTCAGTGAGTGTTGGTGGTTTGGGGGAGTGTTTTATGGTTCAGTGAGTGTTGGTGATTTGAGGGAGCATTGGTGGTTCAGTGAGTGTTGGTGGTTTGGGGGAGTGTTGGTGGTTCAGTGAGTGTTGGTGGTTTTGTGGAGTGTTGGTGGTTCAGTGAGTGTTGGTGGTTTGAGGGAGCGTTGGTGGTTCAGTGAGTGTTGGTGGTTTGGGGGAGCGTTGGTGGTTCAGTGAGTGTTGGTGGTTTGGGGGAGCGTTGGTGGTTCAGTGAGTGTTGGTGGTTTTGTGGAGCGTTGGTGGTTCAATGAGTGTTGGTGGTTTGGGGGAGTGTTGGTAGTTCAGTGAGTGTTGGTGGTTTCGGGGAGCTTAGGTGGTTCAGTGAATGTTGGTGGTGTGGGGGAGCGTTGGTGGTTCAGTGAATGTTGGTGATTTGGGGGAGTGTTGGTGGTTCAGTGAGTGTTGGTGTTTTTTTTGGAGCGTTGGTAGTTCAGTGAGTGTTGGTGGTTTGAGGGAACGTTGGTGGTTCAGTGAGTGTTGGTGGTTTGTTGGAGCGTTGGTGGTTCAGTGAGTGTTGGTGGTGGTTTGGGGAAGCATTGGTGGTTCAGTGAGTGTTGGTGGTTTGGGGGAGTGTTGGTGGTTCAGTGAGTGTTGGTGTTTTTTTGGAGCGTTGGTAGTTCAGTGAGTGTTGGTGGTTTGAGGGAGCGTTGGTGGTTCAGTGAGTGTTGGTGGTTTGGGGGAGCGTTGGTGGTTCAGTGAGTGTTGGTGGTTTGTTGGAGCGTTGGTGGTTCAGTGAGTGTTGGTGGTGGTTTGGGGAAGCATTGGTGGTTCAGTGAGTGTTGGTGGTTTGGGGACCGTTGGTGGTTCAGTGAGTGTTGGTGGTGGTTTGGGGAAGCATTGGTGGTTCAGTGAGTGTTGGTGGTTTGTGGCAGTGTTGGTGGTTCAGTGAGTGTTGGTGGTTCAGTGAGTGTTGGTGGTTTGGGGGAGCGTTGGTGGTTCAGTGAGTGTTGGTGGTTTGGTGGAGCGTTGGTGGTTCAGTGAGTGTTGGTGGTTTTGTGGAGCGTTGGTGGTTCAGTGAATGTTGGTGGTTTTGTGGAGTGTTGGTGGTTCAGTGAGTGTTGGTGGTTTCGGGGAGCTTAGGTGGTTCAGTGAATGTTGGTGGTGTGGGGGAGCGTTGGTGGTTCAGTGAGTGTTGGTGGTTTGGGTGAGCGTTGGTGGTTCAGTGAGTGTTGGTGGTTTGTTGGAGCGTTGGTGGTTCAGTGAGTGTTGGTGGTGGTTTGGGGAAGCATTGGTGGTTCAGTGAGTGTTGGTGGTTTGGGGGAGTGTTGGTGGTTCAGTGAGTGTTGGTGTTTTTTTGGAGCGTTGGTAGTTCAGTGAGTGTTGGTGGTTTGAGGGAGCGTTGGTGGTTCAGTGAGTGTTGGTGGTTTGGGGGAGCGTTGGTGGTTCAGTGAGTGTTGGTGGTTTGTTGGAGCGTTGGTGGTTCAGTGAGTGTTGGTGGTGGTTTGGGGAAGCATTGGTGGTTCAGTGAGTGTTGGTGGTTTGGGGACCGTTGGGGGTTCAGTGAGTGTTGGGGGTGGTTTGGGGAAGCATTGGTAGTTCAGTGAGTGTTGGTGGTTTGTGGCAGTGTTGGTGGTTCAGTGAGTGTTGGTGGTTCAGTGAGTGTTGGTGGTTTGGGGGAGCGTTGGTGGTTCAGTGAGTGTTGGTGGTTTGGTGGAGCGTTGGTGGTTCAGTGAGTGTTGGTGGTTTTGTGGAGCGTTGGTGGTTCAGTGAGTGTTGGTGTTTTTTTGGAGCGTTGGTAGTTCAGTGAGTGTTGGTGGTTTGAGGGAGCGTTGGTGGTTCAGTGAGTGTTGGTGGTTTGGGGGAGCGTTGGTGGTTCAGTGAGTGTTGGTGGTTTGTTGGAGCGTTGGTGGTTCAGTGAGTGTTGGTGGTGGTTTGGGGAAGCATTGGTGGTTCAGTGAGTGTTGGTGGTTTGGGGACCGTTGGTGGTTCAGTGAGTGTTGGGGGTGGTTTGGGGAAGCATTGGTGGTTCAGTGAGTGTTGGTGGTTTGTGGCAGTGTTGGTGGTTCAGTGAGTGTTGGTGGTTCAGTGAGTGTTGGTGGTTTGGGGGAGCGTTGGTGGTTCAGTGAGTGTTGGTGGTTTGGTGGAGCGTTGGTGGTTCAGTGAGTGTTGGTGGTTTTGTGGAGCGTTGGTGGTTCAGTGAATGTTGGTGGTTTTGTGGAGTGTTGGTGGTTCAGTGAGTGTTGGTGGTTTGAGGGAGCGTTGGTGGTTCAGTGAGTGTTGGTGATTTTAGGGGAGCGTTGGTGGTTCAGTGAGTGTTGGTGGTTTGAGGGAGTGTTGGTGGTTCAGTGAGTGTTGGTGATTTTAGGGGAGCGTTGGTGGTTCAGTGAGTGTTGGTGGTTTGGGGGAGCGTTGGTGGTTCAGTGAGTGTTGGTGATTTTAGGGGAGCGTTGGTGGTTCAGTGAGTGTTGGTGGTTTGGGGGAGCGTTGGTGGTTCAGTGAGTGTTGGTGGTTTGCGAGAGCGTTGGTGGTTCAGTGAGTGTTGGTGGTTTGGTGGAGCGTTGGTGGTTCAGTGAGTGTTGGTGGTTTGCGGGAGTGTTGGTGGTTTGGGGGAGCGTTGGTGGTTCAGTGAGTGTTGGTGGTTTGGTGGAGCGTTGGTGGTTCAGTGAGTGTTGGTGGTTTGCGGGAGTGTTGGTGGTTTGGGGGAGCGTTGGTGGTTCAGTGAGTTTTGGTGGTTTGGTGGAGCGTTGGTGGTTCAGTGAGAGCATTTTCCATCACTGGGAGTGAGTTCTTTCTGGCTTTCTAACGCTCAGTGAAACAGTGTCATTGGCCATGGACAAGTCAAGAGCACATCATCTATTTATCTGAGCTTTCCTCTAATGCAAGGCCAATGGAGCAGGGAGCAGGAAGGAGAGGGAGAGATAATTTCTGTAAAACAACAACCTAACTATAGGGATCATTTCAGTATACCAGTCTGGAAATGAGTGAATCCCCATCGATCTGCCTAAAACCCCATTCATCACATGTTCTTGTTAGTCATATCAATATGAATTCTTGCTGTGCTATAGTGGTGCAGCATTTTCCATTGTTAGTCAGCGTTGGCTGTTTTGTACTCCATCCTTCCAGGCCAGGTTTGCTGAACATTGGGGAGTCTGCTACCCAGCCCTGGTTGGCTGATACCTGGCCCAACTCCTGCTCCAATCACAACGACTGTAGCATGAACTGCTGCACTGCAGGACAGGGCAACAGTGACAGCAACCTGGCTACATACAGCCGCCCAGGTGAGTACACTACGCACTGGAACAACACACCCAAACATAAACTGTACTAAAACAGTTATCCATAGGGGTAAAGGGGCACATGCCCCCTCAGATTTGTCCTGTTAAATATATATATATATATATATATACAGTGGGGCAAAAAAGTATTTAGTCAGCCACCAATTGTGCAAGTTCTCCCACTTAAAAAGATGAGAGAGGCCTGTAATGTTCATCATAGGTACACTTCAACTATGACAGACAAAATGAGAAAAAAAATCCAGAAAATCACATTGTAGGATTTTTAATGAATTTATTTGAAATTATGTTGGAAAATAAGTATTTGGTCAATAATAAAAGTTTATCTCAATACTTTGTTACATACCCTTTGTTGGCAATGACAGAGGTCAAACGTTTTCTGTAAGTCTTCACAAGGTTTTCACACACTGTTGCTGGTATTTTGGCCCATTCCTCCATGCAGATCTCCTCTAGAGCAGTGATGTGTTGGGGCTGTTGCTGAGCAAAACACGGACTTTCAACTCCCTCCAAAGATTTTCTATGGGGTTGAGATCTGGACCTTCCAGGACCTTCCAGGAGATCTGGACATTCCAGGACCTTGAAATGCTTGTTACGAAGCCACTCCTTCGTTGCCCGGGCGTTGTGTTTGGGATCATTGTCATACTGAAAGACCTAGCCACGTTTCATCTTCAATGCCCTTGCTGATGGAAGGAGGTTTTCACTCAAAATCTCACGATACATGGCCCCATTCATTCTTTCCTTTACACGGAGCAGTCGTCCTGGTCCCTTTGCAGAAAAACAGCCCCAAAGCATGATGTTTCCACCCCCATGCTTCACAGTAGGTATGGTGTTCTTTGGATGCAACTCATCATTCTTTGTCCTCCAAACACGACGAGTTGAGTTTTTACCAAAAGGTTATATTTTGGTTTCATCTGACCATATGACATTCTCCCAATCTTCTTCTGGATCATCCAAATGCTCTCTAGCAAACTTCAGACGGGACTGGACATGTACTGGCTTAAGCAGGGGGACACGTCTGTCACTGCAGGATTTGAGTCCCTGGCGGCGTAGTGTGTTACTGATGGTAGGCTTTGTTACTTTGGTCCCAGCTCTCTGCAGGTCATTCACTAGGTCCCCCCGTGTGGTTCTGGGATTTTTGCTCACCGTTCTTGTGATCATTGACCCCACGGGGTGAGATCTTGCGTGGAGCCCCAGATCGAGGGAGATTATCAGTGGTTTTGTATGCCTTCCATTTCCTAATATTTGCTCCCATAGTTGATTTCTTCAAACCAATGTGGGGTGGCAGGGTAGCCTAGTGGTTAAGAGCATTGGACTAGTAACCGGAAGGTTGCAAGTTCAAACCCCCGAGCTGACAAGGTACAAATCTGTCGTTCTGCCCCTGAACAGTTCAGTTCAGTTCACTATTCCTAGGCTGTCATTGAAAATAAGAATTTGTTCTTAACTGACTTGCCTAGTTAAATAAAGGTAAAAATTAAAAACCAAGTTGCTGCAGATTCAGTCTTCCCAGCCTGGTGCAGGTCTACAATTTTGTTTCTGGTGTCCTTTGACAGCTCTTTGGTCTTGGCCATAGTGGAGTTTGGAGTGTGACTGTTTGAGGTTGTGGACAGGTGTCTTTTATACTGATAACAAGTTCAAACAGGTGCCATTAATACAGGTAACGAGTGGAGGACAGAGCCTCTTAAAGAAGAAGTTACAGGTCTGTGAGAGCCATAAATCTTGCTTGTTTGTAGGTGACCAAATACTTATTTTCCACCATAATTTGCAAATAAATTAATTAAAAATCCTACAATGTGAATTTCTGGATTTTCTTTTCTCATTTTGTCTGTCATAGTTGAAGTGTACCTATGATGAAAATTACAGGCCTCTCTCATCTTTTAAGTGGGAGAACTTGCAGAATTGGTGGCTGACTAAATACTTTTTTGCCCCACTGTATATATATATATATATATATATATATATATATATATATACAGACATATATAAATAATGATATATATGTTTTGTTTTAGTTTGTTCTGTGTAATGCTACTAGCCACTTTGCAATTTTATGAAGTTGGCTTTAGCCCAGATAGATTCCGAATCTCATAACCTGCTGCCATGAAGAATCAGTTTGGTAGACTTCAGATAAGCAAGCAATTACTAAATGTACTGAATAAGACTCACATTCCTTTCAAGATTTTAGCAGCGATGCAGAGAAGCATATATATATATATATATATATATATATATATATATATATATATAAAAATGTTTTAAAGAACTACCAGTCAGAAGGATACAGACAGCTCAAGCGGTATGATTAGATATGCAGAAAAATATACAGTGCCTTGCAAAAGTATTCGGCCCCCTTGAACTTTGCGACCTTTTGCCACATTTCAGGCTTCAAACATAAAGATATAAAACTGTCAAAATCAAACAAATCAAAAACGGAAAAATTGGGCGTGCAAAATTATTCAGCCCCTTTACTTTCAGTGCAGCAAACTCTCTCCAGAAGTTCAGTAAGGATCTCTGAATGATCCAATGTTGACCTAAATGACTAATGATGATAAATACAATCCACCTGTGTGTAATCAAGTCTCCGTATAAATGCACCTGCACTGTGATAGTCTCAGAGGTTCGTTAAAAGCGCAGAGAGCATCATGAAGAACAAGGAACACACCAGGCAGGTCCGAGATACTGTTGTGAAGAAGTTTAAAGCCGGATTTGGATACAAAAAGATTTCCCAAGCTTTAAACATCCCAAGGAGCACTGTGCAAGCGATAATATTGAAATGGAAGGAGTATCAGACCACTGCAAATCTACCAAGACCTGGCCGTCCCTCTAAACTTTCAGCTCATACAAGGAGAAGACTGATCAGAGATGCAGCCAAGAGGCCCATGATCACTCTGGATGAACTGCAGAGATCTACAGCTGAGGTGGGAGACTCTGTCCATAGGACAACAATCAGTCGTATATTGCACAAATCTGGCCTTTATGGAAGAGTGGCAAGAAGAAAGCCATTTCTTAAAGATATCCATAAAAAGTGTAGTTTAAAGTTTGCCACAAGCCACCTGGGAGACACACCAAACATGTGGAAGAAGGTGCTCTGGTCAGATGAAACCAAAATTGAACTTTTTGGCAACAATGCAAAACGTTATGTTTGGCGTAAAAGCAACACAGCTGAACACACCTTCCCCACTGTCAAACATGGTGGTGGCAGCATCATGGTTTGGGCCTGCTTTTCTTCAGCAGGGACAGGGAAGATGGTTAAAATTGATGGGAAGATGGATGGAGCCAGATACACGACCATTCTGGAAGAAAACCTGATGGAGTCTGCAAAAAACCTGAGACTGGGACGGAGATTTGTCTTCCAACAAGACAATGATCCAAAATATAAAGCAACATCTACAATGGAATGGTTCAAAAATAAACATATCCAGGTGTTAGAATGGCCAAGTCAAAGTCCAGACCTGAATCCAATCGAGAATCTGTGGAAAGAACTGAAAACTGCTGTTCACAAATGCTCTCCATCCAACCTCACTGAGCTCGAGCTGTTTTGCAAGGAGGAATGGGAAAAAATGTCAGTCTCTCGATGTGCAAACCTGATAGAGACATACCCCAAGCGACTTACAGCTGTAATCGCAGCAAAAGGTGGCGCTACAAAGTATTAACTTAAGGGGGCTGAATAATTTTGCACGCCCAATTTTTCAGTTTTTGATTTGTTAAAAAAGTTTGAAATATCCAATAAATGTCGTTCCACTTCATGATTGTGTCCCACTTGTTGTTGATTCTTCACAAAAAAATACAGTTTTATATCTTTATGTTTGAAGCCTGAAATGTGGCAAAAGGTCGCAAAGTTCAAGGGGGCCGAATACTTTCGCAAGGCACTGTATATACATTTCTTCATAGCATTAAGCATAATGATTATGGTTGCAGGAAAAAGCTGTTTCAGGTGTTTGAAAAATGCTAAATTATAGTCCCCCTCTGGACCAACACCCTGCCATTCTCACGTACTTTGTGCCCCCTCAGATTTTTGGGGTACATGTGACACCCTGCTCTCAAAGCAAAGCATGGATAAGAATCATAAAAACGAGCGGACCTAGTCGGTAGAAAACAGAGAGAAGTGAAGTGAAATCCCAAATCTGGGTTAACTCCCTTGAGACTTTTCTCTCTTACCTCTCTCCTCGCGAGGTCTCTATAACAAAAAACCTTAAGGGAGGCTTAGGAGTAGAAGTATGTGTGTTTGATTTATTTCAGGTTAAAGCGGGGCGGTTTTAGGCAGGACGCTGGATGAGCCTTATGGGTTTACTCTGCTGCAAATCTAACTGCTCTGCCAAATTCCATACTGTTGTTATAGCCTGCAATGTCATTTCCACTAAGTGCTCAGTTATTTAAGAAATGTGGAGCAGTGGCAGAGATCAGGGCAGGACTGCAGACTGCAGCCAACACCGGATGTAGAGATGGAGAGATGGAGAGATAAAGGTACCTGGAAGAGTACATAGATAGAAAGGGAACGAAGGAGGAAAATGAATGATGAGGGAGGATATGTAGCATACACAGAGATAAATGGAGAGAGGAAGTAAATTGGACAGAGAAAGAGAAAGAACGAGGGAGTTGGGAGGAAAGTAAAGAGAGCAGAAGAGATGGACAGTAACGGAGGGAGGGAGGTTATGGTACACCTCCAGGTGGCCTCTCAGTCAGCAGTACTTTCTATAAACAATAGGGATTGAGTTTGGCTCTGAAGTCAAAGGGACACACACACACACGCACGCACACACACACACACACACACACACACACACACACTCCCACACACACACACACGCACACACACGCACACACACACACAAACACACAAAAGAGCGCTAAGTACTCACACTCTACAGAGAAAGAGGGTCAACAGCTGCTAGAGGAGGGAGAAGTATGTCTCTTGGTGCAGGGTGGGGACAAAGGATTTGAGGTTATACACACATAGGTAGGACTTAACTACAAAACGTGGACCCCAGCCCTGAACCTCCCTTTGAGATACTGTAGGCTTAGAAGTTGAACTAAAGTAAAAGAGATGTGAGTATACAGTAGTCGGTTGAACAATCGTTTGGACACGCGGCAGGCGTCTCTCCAGCTGTAGCATCTGACAGATAGTACAGTAGTGTACCGTCTCCTACCCACTCATTGACTCATTTACATTGTTGGCCTCGACCGTCTCCCCAAACAGGCTTACACACAATCCTAGTGTAGCAGATGTTCTGCTGTACTAAGTGCTGTGCTTCCCCTGGGTTAAGCAAATTACTCAAGGACAAAGAAACACTGTACCCATAAAATACATACCCATCTTCTAAAGTTACCCATCACAGTCAACACAAGAAAACCTAATCCGACTTTTCATTCCGTGGTGTGTTTAACTTTTCCCTAACATTGGTTCTGATGACACTGGGAGTTTGTTTGAGAAGGGATGAAATGCTAAAAGCACTTCTCACTCACTGCATGTTCAAGACATTTAGGAGCATGCCTGGTGCTGGCTGCTTTGTGTGGCCAACCTAAACCCTGTGAAGGTTTAACCTCTTATGTTATAGGGGACGCTTGCGTCTCATTTGGTCAAAAGCCAGGGAAAATGCATCGCGTCAAATTTAAATAAAATGATATAAAAATCTAACTTTCATTAAATCACACATGTAAGATACTAAATTAAAGCTACACTCGTTGTGAATCCAGCCAACATGTCAGATTTTAAAAAGGCTTTTCGGGGAAAGCATAAGAAGCTATCATCTGATGATAGCACAGCAGTAAACAAAGAGGGTAGCATATTTCAACCCTGCAGGCGCTACACAAAACGCAGAAATAAAATATAAATCATGCCTTACCTTTGACGAGCTTCTTTTTTTGGCACTCCGATTAATTCCGTCCATATATATCCAAAATGTCCATTTATTTTTGCGCTTTTGATCCAGAAAAAAACAGCTTCCAAATTGCGCAACGTCACTACAAAATATTTCAAAAGTTGCCTGTAAACTTTGCCAAAACATTTCAAACTACTTTTGTAATACAACTTTAGGTATTTTTAAACGTTAATAATCGATCAAATTGAAGACTTGTCTATCTGTGTTCAATACAGGAAGACAACAATCCAAGCTACTTTTCAAGTCTTTGCAACTCTCAACAGTGTTACGCAGTTCCTAGATGGCCTACTTCTTCATTGCACAAAGGAATAACCTCAACCAAATTCCAAAGACTGATGACATCCAGTGGAAGCGGTAGGAACTGAAAACAAGTTCCTAAGAAATAGCGTTTGCCAATGAGAAATCAATGAACAGACAGAGACCTCCAAAAAAACAATTCTGAATGGTTAGTCCTCTGGGTTTTGCCTGCTACATAAGTTCTGTTATATTCACAGACATGATTCAAACAGTTTTAGAAACTTCAGAGTGTTTTCTATCCAAATCTACTAATAACATGCATATCTTATATTCTTGGCATGAGTAGCAGGAAGTTGAAATTGGGCACGCTATTTATCCAAAAGTGAAAATGCTGCCCCCTGTACCTTAAGAAGTTAACAGGATCAGCGGCTGGGTGACAGAGCCGAGGGATACGAGTTAATGTCCCTTTATCTAACACATAGGGGCCCTTTCTACACATCTACCTCTGAAGTGCCTCAGATAACCCTCGGTTCTTGGAAATGTAAGGTTCACGTGCGCTCGGTTGTTCTACCTGTAGCCGTCCTTGATATTTACCGCAAGGCTGTCTCTCAGATCTGCTGGAGGATTTGAATATTTTATGAGCCAGAGAACATTGGATCTGTCAGTGGAGCTCTGCTCTTTGCTGCACGCTTCCTTCCAACCTTCTGATGCAGACATGTTCCACTGTCCTTCTCAATGAGCAAAGCCTCCTCGCCTGGCTTCTGACAGGGAGAATAGACATGACAAACACGTTGAGCTGTGGATGAGACAAAGACATTATCGAGACAGAAAGACAGAGAGAGCAGACAGTGGAAGTATAATACAGCTCCACTCACCTGAACCAGATAGGGATAGTTGACGTACATAATGAACTGTAGTTTGCACTGAAATATATACACCTGTCTAGACTGAGGGCACAGTGATCTGTTGAAAGGTACAAATGACTCGGGCTGATTTATTTCTGTGTCATTCTGAAATGTTAATCTTTTCAGCTTATTTTTTTCCGGAGTATAATGCCAGTGAATACAACTGAATACAATGCCATTTGTGCCATTCATGCACTTGGCAAACCTCTTCTTCTGAACCTAGCTATAGGAGCTAGTCCGGTCTTTGACTAAACCTTTCATCCTGCACCCGCTCCCCATGTTATCCAGCCGACTGCATCGCCAACTATAACAACCAGATGGAGAGCAAGCAGACCAACCTGATGGTGCCTGAGGGAGGAGTGTACGGAGACGTGGACCTCTCCAACAAGATCAACGAGATGAAGACCTTCAACAGCCCCAACCTGAAGGACGGACGCTTCGTTGGGCCAGGGGGACAGCCCACCCCGTACGCCACCACACAGCTCATTCAGTCTTCTATCCTGGGAAACAACATCAACACAGACAGAGGGGTAGGAGGGGGAGGGGGAGGGGGAGGGGGAGGGGAGACAAACGAGAAACACGGCTGGAAACCCAACCCTGTTCAGGGGCAGAAGCAACAGGAAATTACCTCACAGCTCCACCAATATAACATCATGGAGCAGAACAAGCTGAACAAGGGTGAGTGTGTGGTGGGAATCAGTGGAGGTTAGGAGGTCAAACCATAGCTGTCTTCCATCTTTCTTTCTTCCCTTCTTTATTTCCTGTTCTCCCTGTGGATGGGCCCACCATGCTGAAGAATGTTCCTTTTTCACTGTCTTCCCTGCTGCCCCCATTCAGTCATATGAATAGGGAGCATCATCAGTCTCCCTCTCATTGTCTACTATGCATTTTCCTAACTCCTCTTTCCTCTCTGTGTTCATTTCAAATCTCTGCACTACATTCTGGGTCAGGCCTGGGTTTCTGACTTTACTGTCTGGGTTGTTCTTCATTGGTCAAGTCTCATAGCTACAGCTGTAAGGATTTTCTCCATGTGTCAGGTATCTGAAAGAGAGATAACCATTTATTTTGGAACTGACAGGGACTGAACTAAACTGTCGCCACCTTCTTCTTACCTGCAGAAAATAGCTGCTACTTTAGTGACACCGTTTTCAGTTTTGTCGTGGTCTCTTGTATGGAACAGAAATTGCATGTCTTCTCTCTCAACACTCTTAGGAAGACAGCATCCACCGGACTGTTTATTGAGACAGTTTCAACTTACATTTCAACTTATTAGAGGTGTATGACACACATTTTAACACATCGCTGGTTCAGATCATTATTTAGATGTGTTGCTAGATTGTTAGCTCTTATGTTAGCCTAACTGTGATCATTAGTCAGTTAAACTCAAACAGTCTCTATGGATCTTTTGATATCATAAGGTCCCCCTCTGTACTTCATTTCCATAGGCTATCTATACTTTTCTAATGCGGTAATATAGTGTATGCTGCCCACCTTCCTCATGCATTACCATCCTCCTCCTCTCCCTTACCAGACCACTACAGAGGAGGGGACAGTCCCATGGCTACCACCATCCCCTATAACCAGGCCCACGAGGCCCACACCGTGGGCTCCCACAACAGCTCTGACCATGGCAGCTGCAGCACCTCCGGTGAGAGAGTGGGGAACGGGGGGGTAATCAATATCCACAGCCATATGGCTGGTGTTTTACTGCGTGGATGTTTAGTGAATCACTTTTGTTGTTGTTTCCCATCCTTATTTTCCTCAAAAGCAATACATTGTAGTGGGACTAATAATATAATGCTTTAAAATTATTATTTTGATTCATTTCCATGTCATTATCTTGAAGAGAAATTAAAATGCCTTCAGTGGAGGGAAAATGTAAAACATCCCAGGCATCAGTTTCCAATCTGTGTGTGTTTCCAGTAAGTTTCCACTCTGTTTCCAGTCTGTGTGTGTTTCCAGTCTGTGTTTGTTTCCAGTCTGTGTCCGTTTCCAGTCGGTGTGTGTTTCCAGTCTGTGTCCGTTTCCAGTCGGTGTGTGTTTCCAGTCTGTGTTTGTTTCCAGTCTGTGTCCGTTTCCAGTCGGTGTGTGTTTCCAGTCTGTGTCCGTTTCCAGTCGGTGTGTGTTTCCAGTCTGTGTCCGTTTCCAGTCTGTGTGTGTTTCCAGTCTGTGTCCGTTTCCAGTCTGTGTGTGTTTCCAGTCTGTGTCCATTTCCAGTCTGTGTCCGTTTCCAGTCTGTGTCCGTTTCCAGTCTGTGTGTGTTTCCAGTCTGTGTTTGTTTCCAGTCTGTGTCCGTTTCCAGTCGGTGTGTGTTTCCAGTCTGTGTGTGTTTCCAGTCTGTGTTTGTTTCCAGTCTGTGTCCGTTTCCAGTCTGTGTCCGTTTCACATCTGTGTCCGTTTCCAGTCTGTGTCCGTTTCCAGTCTGTGTCCGTTTCCAGTCGGTGTGTGTTTCCAGTCTGTGTTTGTTTCCAGTCTGTGTGTGTTTCCAGTCTGTCCGTTTCCAGTCTGTGTCCGTTTCCAGCCTGTGTGTGTTTCCAGTCTGTGTTTGTTTCCAGTCGGTGTGTGTTTCCAGTCTGTGTTTGTTTCCAGTCTGTGTCAGTTTCCAGTCTGTGTCCGTTTCCAGTCTGTGTCCGTTTCCAGTCTGTGTCCGTTTCCAGTCTGTGTCCGTTTCCAGTCGGTGTGTGTTTCCAGTCTGTGTTTGTTTCCAGTCTGTGTGTGTTTCCAGTCTGTCCGTTTCCAGTCTGTGTCCGTTTCCAGCCTGTGTGTGTTTCCAGTCTGTGTTTGTTTCCAGTCTGTGTGTGTTTCCAGTCTGTGTGTTTCCAGTCTGTGTCCGTTTCCAGTCTGTGTCCGTTTCCAGTCTGTGTGTGTTTCCAGTCTGTGTTTGTTTCCAGTCTGTGTCCGTTTCCAGTCTGTGTGTGTTTCCAGTCTGTGTCCGTTTCCAGTCTGTGTGTGTTTCCAGTCTGTGTGTGTTTCCAGTCTGTGTCCGTTTCCAGTCTGTGTCCGTTTCCGGTCTGTGTCCGTTTCCAGTCTGTGTGTTTCCTGTCTGTGTCCGTTTCCAGTCTGTGTCCGTTTCCAGTCTGTGTTTGTTTCCAGTCTGTGTGTGTTTCCAGTCTGTCCGTTTCCAGTCTGTGTCCGTTTCCAGCCTGTGTGTGTTTCCAGTCTGTGTTTGTTTCCAGTCTGTGTGTGTTTCCAGTCTGTGTGTTTCCAGTCTGTGTCCGTTTCCAGTCTGTGTCCATTTCCAGTCTGTGTGTGTTTCCAGTCTGTCCGTTTCCAGTCTGTGTCCGTTTCCAGTCTGTGTCCGTTTCCGGTCTATGTTTGTTTCTAGTCTGTGTCAGTTTCCAGTCTGTGTCCGTTTCCAGTCTGTGTCCGTTTCCAGTCGGTGTGTGTTTCCAGTCTGTGTTTGTTTCCAGTCTGTGTCAGTTTCCAGTCTGTGTCCGTTTCCAGTCTGTGTCCGTTTCCAGTCTGTGTCCGTTTCCAGTCGGTGTGTGTTTCCAGTCTGTGTTTGTTTCCAGTCTGTGTGTGTTTCCAGTCTGTCCATTTCCAGTCTGTGTCCGTTTCCAGCCTGTGTGTGTTTTCAGTCTGTGTTTGTTTCCAGTCTGTGTGTTTCCAGTCTGTGTCCGTTTCCAGCCTGTGTGTGTTTCCAGTCTGTGTTTGTTTCCAGTCTGTGTGTGTTTCCAGTCTGTGTTTGTTTCCAGTCTGTGTGTGTTTCCAGTCTGTGTGTTTCCAGTCTGTGTCCGTTTCCAGTCTGTGTCCATTTCCAGTCTGTGTGTTTCCAGTCTCTTTCTTTTTCCTGTCTCTTTCCGGTCTTCGTCAGTTTCCAGTCAGTTTTTTCAATCCCATGTGCTTCTAACAGAAAATGAAAAACCTAGTTAGACTAGTTGGACTGTTCCTGTTGCTCAGACAAAACATTAATTAAACAAACATGAATTACCGTCCCCTTCATTCCTGCAAAGAGGAGGATAATGTCATCAGATATGCAGTGTTTGTTTCTGGACAAGGACTAATGACACACATTCCAGAGGGCATGCAACACTGCCTCCATAACGCCCAGGATTCATTCTGATATTGTATATGAAGTTCAGCTCGTTAAAGAGCAGCCCTCTGTGCTCGCTGAGCTCACAGCTCATTGGCTTCTCATTCTTATTGGCTGCTGTTAATTGGCTTCAGATGTTTTGTCATTTCTTTCACATTTTCTATTTTCTCTTGGCAATGGGGAACATTACAGTTGAAAAATGACTGCGCTTTTGATAGCATGACTGGCATGAATTACAAATTGAGAGGTAATGTACGTGGTGTGTTTTCGTGGTGTCCACAATGAGAGGGGATGCTACTAGCTGACATGCTCTCATGTATAAAATTATATATGTTTTATCCGTGTCAACCT